>NW_010548854.1:0-1977 GCF_000687285.1 Phaethon lepturus
CCCAGCCTTTGCAGGAGGGCTCGCAAGGCTCTTCTCCCACCTTGCACCAGACACATAAATCCCCACCCCACGGGGCAATGTCAGTGGCCAAACTGGGAGAAGTGCTTGCCCCTAGAGCCCTGGGGAGGAAATCCCACTTTGGGCAAGCAGAGCGAGCCCAGGGCTCTGCCCGCCTGGGCAGCTCCTGACTCATGGGGCTGGCAAGGGGAACCAAACCACCTTCTCTCTCCTTACCTTCTCTCCTCTCATCCCCGAAGGCCCTTCAGGTCCATTTGGACCTTCCCGGCCCTGAAAACAAATGATCCATATCAGCAGCAAGGCTTTGCCTTAACTCAGGAGGCCTTTGCAGCTCCCGAGCGGGGTCTGGAATGTCCCAGCGCACCACGTCCCCACGGGCCAGGAAGCCATCGCCCGCCTTCCCAAGCCCCTTGCACCAGCTTCCATTTTCCTTCCTTTCCTACAGGTGCTTTCGGGAGCTCCCCAAAAGTGTTGCACCAGCAGAATTCTTGCACCAGGTCCTACCGGCTGAGGCGAGAGGCCGTGCCGGGCATCCATCGAAGGAGCCCCGTCTGCACTCACCGGGTACCCCGACGGGCCAGCAGCACCCGCCGCCAAAAAAACTGTTTCTCCGGCTGAGCCAGGCTTCCCCGGGACGCCGTCCAGCCCCCGCGTGCCAGGAACGCCCTGCAAGGCCAAAGGGCCACTTAGGAACCCCGAAATGTAGCTCAGGGTGCAGCTCTGGGGAGGGCAATGCCAGCAGGAGCCCCATGCATGAAGCAGTTGGGCCACCACGGGGTCTGCAAGGTCCCGCCTGCGCCTGGGGGGTGCCGGTGCCTCAGGCGCAGGAGGGCACTGCTGTCCCCATACCCAGCTTGTCACCACCCAGCCACCCCTGCAGGGTTTGGGTCGTTCTCTGCCCCACGGCCAGCCCGGAGATGAAGCTGCCTCCAGCGTGGGCACCTATTTTTCATCCCATCGGACATCACTCGACTTCAGCCCACAGAGCTACGGCTCTCCCACTTACAGGCAGCCCTGGAAGCCCTCGAGGACCCGGATCTCCTGCTCTGCCCTGAAACAAGAAGGATGCTCAGCAGCGTGGTCATGGCGAGCAGGCACGGGGGACCCCGGGCAGGGCAAGGCTTCACTCGGACAACCCCCGTGTGCCCGGGCCACCTCAGCGGTGTCTGTGCAGCATCAGGACAAAACTCAGCCAGCGACAAGCGAAAGCAGAGTCCTGCCTGCTCCCGCGCAGGGCACCGGCACCCATGCCGCTGAGCACGGGGTATGTCGCGCAGGGGACCGCGGCAGAGGGAGCGGAGCAAGCCGGGCACACGGGGAGCACGGCCGGTCCTACCTGGGAGCCGGGAGCACCTCGTGGACCAGGGGGACCTGGCAGGGCCTGGGGGAGGAGAGCGCTGTCAGAGCCCCCCACCACAGCCCTGACTGCTCCCCTCTCCCCGGTTTAGCCCCTTGATGCCAGTGGTAAAGGTTTCCCATTTTCCCGTACCCAGCCCAGCAAAGGTGACTTGCTCAGTTCTTCTCCGGTGGGGCTGGAGCTGCCCACGACGGCAGCAAACTGCACTCACCTTGGGACCAGCTTTTCCTGGAAATCCCGGTGGGCCTGGGGCTCCCATTTCTCCCTGTTAGGGGGCAAGAAAGATTTCCTTCCCTCCATGTGTTTTAATGCAGTAACCTCTTAAGGGAAAAAAAACCCCAAACCAACAGCTGCCTGGCATCTTATAACAAGCCACAGGAGTCTGGGCAGATGAAGTGCTGGAAAACCACTGGGAATGCCTGACATGGGAGCCAGCTCCAGCTCCAGCCATTCTCCTCATGCCACCCCAGCAACCTCCCTGGCACAGCTGATGGAGAACACCCAAACCCATCCATGAGTCCAACTCAAAAATGTTTCCGAAGCCCGGGCTCCCACCCCCGTGCATCCCCTCACTGCGGTGCTGCGCTTCCCAGCCCTACCTT
>NW_010548854.1:2214-5364 GCF_000687285.1 Phaethon lepturus
GCCGCTGCCTGCGGGCAGGCAGGCAGCACCGTCCCCCCCCCGGCCGGCAGGTCTATCACTCACATAGGTGCCGACAGGTCCTTGCGGCCCCTCCGAGCCAGGCTTCCCAGGCAGCCCCTGCCAGGCAAGACAAGGGCATTAAGTGACCTCTGCTCCTGGGATGCGGGCAGGCATCTTCCAGTCCTTGGTGTCCACATCTGAACCCACAGGATCCCCCCCCAGGTCTCCCCATGGCAGCCAAGAGCTGTTCACCACCATCACTGCTCCAGCCAGCCCCCCAGCATGCTCATGGCCCTCCCAAGCCCCAGCTCTCACCTTTGGGCCCAGGGAACCCAGGTCTCCATCTGGTCCAGGTTTTCCCAGAGAGCCCTTTGGAAATATGTGGGGAGAAGGGGTCATTTAAAAGGCTGAGATGCGACAAGCCCCACTGAGCCACCACTGCTGCCTCTGTGCTCATGGACGGGCATCACCTGGTCCAAACTGGGTTGCTGGGGACAAACTCTGCCACCATGGCCCATCCTGGTGGCTCCAGCACACCAGCACCCCATGGCAGGCTCTCCAGCAAGGTTGTCACCGGGGAAGGTGATGATGCTCGCTCTCGGGGCCATCACCAAACCCAGCTCAGAGCTGGCCCTCAGGGAGGAGCTTTTGCAGTTGCAGGAGCTGCTTTGGGTCTCATCCCAGTGGGCAAAGGCACGGGACTGTCCTCTCTGAACCTGTACCACCCATTTCCACCCGGGATGGAGCAAACACTTTGATCCCCTCCCAGGACCATGCTGCTATTCAGCCACCCATGTGGAAAGGGTTTCCGTGGGCTGCCATCGGAGGAAGGCTCGGGGAAGCTGCAAAGGCCCTTGGGGAGGCTTTTCCCTGCAGAAATTATTCTGCTCTTCCCTAGCCCCAGCTATTTCTGCCACTGAGGCTTTTTATGCCTTTATGAAAAGGTTCAGGTCCTACAGATGCCCTGATCCCTTGCTGGTTCCCCACAGAGGGACAGTCCCGTCTCCCCCACCAGTGGCATCAGCCTAAGAAAATGCAGAGTTCATGCAGAAGGAAGGTTTTTCCTTACGATCGATCCAGGAGGTCCTGCGTGCCCGCGGGCCCCCTGCAAGCCAGCAAAACCCTGGAAGAAAGGGCAGAAGATGAGCGATGGAGGAAGGCAGGAGTAGGAGGGATGGAGAGGCTCCCCCCGGCAGTGCGTGGTCCGAGACCAACCCAAACCGAGCGCCGCGCCCGGGGCCAGGCGCAGGCGAAAAAAAAAAAGGCAGCGCTGGTGCTTTCCCCTTCAACCAGCTCTTCGGTTTCTCGTTGCTGAAGCACCGTGGCTCTGTGTGTACATGCACACAACGCCCACACGTGCATCTAGACAGTGCTGTGTGATGCTAACAGCAAACTCAGAGGTGTGTTTCTTTGACCCAGAGCAGAATATTTTTCATATTTTGTTTTGGGGAAAGTGCCAGATTTTTTTTTTTTCCTTTTGTATTTCAGAGCCAATATAAACAAATACTAGAAATCCTGCAGAAAAGAAAACTTGCTGCCCGCCCAGGTCTTGCTGCTGGACCTGTTTTGGCTAGCAGCGCCATGGATGAGAAATTGTTTCGTAATAACCAGTTCGTAAACACAATGCCCCATTCCCTCTCCTTCACCTTTCAGCACAATTCCCAGCAGGTCCCTGCCTGCAGCCGCACCCAGAGGAGCACCCTCCGGCTGGGCTCGCTCCATCAGGGCCACCCACCACCTGTGCCCTACCCCACGGACATGCTTTTGAGGCACATTCCCCAAGGGGAGAGAGCTGAGCAGAGGAGAGGACAGAAATCAGACAGCCCTGCAGCTCTACTCACCGGTGGCCCCCTCCTGCCGGGGCTGCCCACGGTCCCTGGGGGACCCTGCAGGACAAGGCGGGTGATGATGAGGATGGGGAGGCAGAGGCAGCCTCTCCCAGTCCCACCATGCCGGCCCAGAGCCAGCTGATTCACACCATGGCAAGGTCCAACATGGTGTCAAGGTCCTGACCCACATAGCCACGGGGATGGTGGGGCTGGGAAGCGTGTCCCCTGCCCCGTTGGGCTCAGCTCCCCCTCTTGATGCAACCCACCACCCCAGCCCTTGCCCACAGTCAAGTACAGAGCGTAGGATGGGAACCTGTGTACCAGGCTTTCCTTCTGCGCCTTCTGCTCCCGGGATGCCCCGCGAGCCCTGCAAGGAGAGTCTCATCTCAGGGAAGCAGAGCCCGGTGGCAGGGTGTCCCCATCGAGGGCTCATCCAGCCCCAGAGCCTCCCTCCAGTGTTAAAAGGTGGTAAATCAGCGGTGGCATGGTCCCCAGGGTGCTCGTCTGGTCTGTATTGAGCCGTGGGTTCGTTAATGTGCAGCTCATCCCTGTTCCATCCCACCTTTGGGTGCGATTGCTGGGAAATAACGAGTGTGGGAGGAAACCCGTTCCCACCATGAACACCTCGACCATGTTTTTTCCCCCCTCTTGCCCCAACTATTTATTCCTGTCTCCTTCACCAAACACGACTCTGAATAATGGAGTTTTCTTAAAAAGTTGTTTTTTCCTGAATTTTCTATGCTCAGGATTGAAAGGGCAATTGTTGGGCAGGTGGTTTGCCAAAACACTTCATGCAACGTGCAAAAGCCTGAGCTGCTCATCCCCAACTCATCCTGTGCGAATTCCCAAGGAAAACCCAACCCTCCCATCTGGCAGCATCCCAGGATGCTGCTCCCCGAGAGCTGGCTTCCCCGTCCCAGCGCTGAGGGCACCCTGGGGTCATCTGCTACTTACGGGCAGCCCAGGGACTCCGACCAGCCCACGCTGACCCACGCGGCCCTGGAAAACAGCAAGCATTAGGAAAAGCATCCTTCTGCCAGCAATAAAGCTGCAGATTTGGAGGCAAAGCCCAAAGATGTCACGTCTCCGCCCCAGGGTATCCCAAGGGGCCCGCATCCCAGCGAGGGGTCTCCAGGTTTGTTTCAATCTCCTGCAGCCAAAGATGCTCCAAGATTCAGCTACAAGTACCAGCACCCCAGTAGTTACCCGGGCTCCCCGGGGTCCTGGGGTTCCCTTTGAGCCATCAGGTCCTCGTCCTCCCTAAAATTCACACAAAGGGAAACATAATCATTTTAGGCCACCCCGCAGCTCTCCCCCAGCC
>NW_010548855.1:0-12412 GCF_000687285.1 Phaethon lepturus
GGGAGGCAGCCGGGAGCGCGCACCTCCCGCCCTCCGCCGCCGGCTCCGCGCCTCTCCGTGGGCTGTGGGCTTTTGCGGTTGCCAACCGGCACTTTTTTTCCTCTGCCGCCGGAATGGTAGGAGCTCCGGCTCGTTGGCACGGGGGCTGCTTTTCCCTCGCACTAAGCCTGTCTGGGTTATTATTGCACTGCAGTCACGCGGTCCCTTTTGCTTTCTGTGGCATCAGCATTTCCCTGCGATAGCTGCCGTAGTGCACTGTAACCCTTTGGGTGTGCTTTATAAGCCCTGAGCCTCGAATAACAGCAGCAATGTTTTCTTCTCTGTGGTCTCTGCCGTCGTCGTAAATAGCTTTTCCCTCGCACTAAGCCTGTCTGGGTTATTATTGCACTGCAGTCACGCGGTCCCTTTTGCTTTCTGTGGCATCAGCATTTCCCTGCGATAGCTGCCGTAGTGCACTGTAACCCTTTGGGTGTGCTTTATAAGCCCTGAGCCTCGAATAACAGCAGCAATGTTTTCTTCTCTGTGGTCTCTGCCGTCGTCGTAAATAAGTATTAGGGCTGAAACATGGAAACTTATGTTTGATTTCCTTTATTTGCCTCCAAACACACCTTCCTGAACTGCTGCAGTAAATCCTTCACTCTAATTATTATCCTTTAAGACTCAGGGAGCAGCAGATGCTTACGCTCTGCTTAACGCAGAGAGATGCAGCATGGCTTTTACCCAAAAACTATAATCAAACCAGGACAAGATTAAGTATATTCAAGGCAAACACACCCACAATCTAATCAAGACAAAAGAAGAAATCCTGGCTCTGTTTGAGTCAATGGGAGTTTTGCCACTGACTTCAGCGAGGTTAGGATTTTGCCCAAGACAAACAAGTATGAGACAAGACAAAATAAAATAGTTTAGAAGTGGGAAGGTTTGTGGATGAGTCATGGGAGAATAAGGGAAGGGATATTTACTTCCTGGGGGGAATGAAGATGAGGCAAAAATGAAATATGAATATTTATTTGGCTGAGTGCGGGGAAGGAAAGGTGAGGGGGTCCCGGCGTGCACTGCAGCACGGAGCCTGCACCCTTCTGGCAGCTGCAGAGGGGCCACCAAGACGTGGCTGCATGGCTGGCCCCTCTGGCACTCTGTTCATGAGGGGTGACACCACGGCCCAATAGGCAGCGGGACAAATGGCTTTGCTGAAAACTCACCAATTACATTTTTCCTCGTTGCAAATGTTCCCTCCTGAAAAAGTTCTGGAAGGTTTTTTGCCAGGTTTTATTTTCCCTTTTTTGACACCTGGAGAGCAATAATGAATGTCCCCAAACTAAAGGAACCTCTTTTGATTAAAAAATAACAGAAATAAAATGTTTTTGAAGAAAAAGAATTTTTTTTCTAATGTGTCCAGCTCAGCATGAAAAGCTTACTTTAATTTTTCTTTTCAAGTAGCAAAACCATTTTACCTTTTTTTTTTTTTTTGGGGGGGGTGGAGCTTGATGATGCAGTGTAACTATATATTTTACAAAAGTTGGAAAGGAACAGGATCTTTCACTCTTGGTCTTGCTCTCAATGGAAGGTGAAGAGGTGCTGGGTCTTAGGACACACCGTCTACTCAGCCTTGTGGGCCCTGCCACGCGCGGGACCGGTTGCTGGGGACAGGAGCTACCGCTACTTTGTAAGCAGAGGGGTGGGCACCTTCTTCATTTGGGCTTTCTTTTTGCTGCGGTGAAATGGTGCTTAAGTGGGTAAAATACTACGGCAATCTCAGCAAGCGGTAGCTTGCAAGGAAAGCTGTGCTGCTCCAGAGAATGGTCCTCCAAGATGCCACCTTTGAGTTACCTTCTGCAGGAATTTGTTGCTACTTCTTGTTGCAATCAGCAGCACAGAAGTCCAGCTGAAGGCCAGTCACCAGTGGTGTACCCCAGGGGAACGGGGGTACCTATACTGGAGCCAATACTCTTTAATATCTTCATTGATGAACTGGAGAATGGGACTGAGCAAGTCTGGAGAAGGTACAAAAATGGGAGGCTGATACGCCGGATGGGTGTGTTGCCACTCAGAGGGACACAGGCAGCCTGGAGAAACGGGTCCATAGGAACCCAATGAAGCTTAGCAAAGGCAAGTGCCAATTCCTGCCCCTGGGGAGGAATAACCGCAGGCACTCCAACCCTGGGGATGCTCAAATCCTGACTGGACGCAGCCCTGAGCAACCTGCTTTGGCTGACCTTGTGTGAGCAGTGGGCTGGACTAGATGATCTCCAAAGGTCCCTTCCAACCTCGGCTGTTCTGTGATTGTGTGTGCTCCCTACAGAACAGCCAAAAGTTTTTAGCCAAAGTAGGCTAAAGTTAGTCTTTGTATGTACCTGGTATGTCCGTGTCTGAGCGCTGTGTGTTTGGCTAAATAACAAATTCCTTCCCCTAATCTTCTCACTTCCTGTAGAGGGAATTTGACATCTGCAAGTTATTCAGGGACATCCCACCCACACATGCAGAGACAAGAGCATCTCTGACCAGCCTGGGACAACTCCAGTACAACTCTACCTCGGCTGCAGTTCATAGAGGTTTCTTCACACACTTGACTGGGGATGAGACTAAGCACTAGTAAAATCAGTACGGCTGAAGCACCTAAAATAAAGAGGCTGACAGTTTATGACACCTATAATGACGGTGGATTCCATTAAAATGTCATTCATGAAACAGCTCTTACCACCATGGTTTGCTATTCCGAGTGCAGAGGAAATGTTTGGCATCCCACGTACTAGTGAATAGTAACTTCTTAAACTCTCTCAATCACAATTTCTCGTGAGACATGAAGGCGGCAAAGAGGGAGAGAGGACATTTTGGGCTCAGACACAGGGTCACTGTCCTCAGGGCTGCTTAGTGCTGCTTCAGGGCTGCAGAGCAGCTGACAGGAGACTCCGCTGCTGCTCTGCCCTGCGCTGAATCTCTGCTACAGGGGGAACAGGTCTGAAACCCCCTTTCCCTTCGTTAAAAGGAGCCAGGAAGGAGCCCTTAAGAGACAGTGTAAGAACAGAGTGTGGGTAGTGCAATTTTTTCTACTGATAGTCCTATCCAGCCAATAATAAGCAGAAGAGAGACTTTCATCCTGCAACTTGTCCCGTTTCTTTCAGCCTCTGTAACATCTCGTGGCGATGAGTTTCCCCGGGACCGCAGGGGAGCAGGAGCCAAGTGCAGCCTTGCAGTGCCGTTATATCTCTTGTCTGGCTTCCGCAACACCCCTCCGGGGCAGAAACAAGATCAGCTTCAAAATAGCAAGAGGATGAAGGTGGATCTAGACTAGCCCAGCTGGAGAGCGTGTGGTTCATAAGGAATGCTTGAGAATAGCGTAGTTTCATCTGTCCTTGCAGCAGAGGTACGTAAGAAATCAAAGACAGCAGACCAAAGACAATCCAAGAAGAGGTCCAAAGACAGCAAGAAGCACAGTAAAATGATAAATGGGGGAAATCTTTTCTATGCTTTTCCATTCTTTCCAAGTGCCTTTCTTGTATGCCCTGTATGGGCACGCATACTTCTTTGCAGTGGGGGGGGAAGACAATTTGTGGTGAGACCTTGGTAATGTCTTAGCCCAGAAAGTTCCCAAAGAATTCCTGCTTTCACACAAACGTCATCTTGCTCCTCAGAAAATAACATTCCAAACTTTTCTTGCTATAAGTCTGTATCTGGTTATCTGTTCCTAGAACCACAATTGTGGCCATGAAACCCAGACTCATCCTGGAGGCCTGCCAAGGTCTCCAAATCTTTTACAACCAGTGTTTCAATCAAGTTATTTATTCACCTAATCAAAAAGTGGATAATATATACAATTTCAGGACTTCAAAGATTCTGTCTCTCACGGTTGGATACAAATGAAACCACAGTTTTCATAATGCTGGTGATAGCTGACAGTAGCTATTTGGTAAAATAAGCTCTGACTCACACAAAACATGCCTCCTGGAAGCAAGAACCATTAAAAAACCAGACTCAGTTGTGTGAAGGAAGCAAGATTCAGAGCTCAAATAGTAAGGGTAGATATAGTTGTTGTTGTCATAAAAACCCAAGGGTTTAACCCAGAAAGGTATCTATCTGCTGGGCTGAAAACATGAATCTTTCTTTACTTGGGGCAAAACTGAAAAAAGCAAAGGTCTTCCAACACCCTAAGTAAGCCATATTCGACATCCACTTCCAAGACTACCTCAGTTTCTTAAAAAATTGATTCATTCAGATAAAATTGAATCAAACAAGAGTTGGTGTTTTTAAATTCATTTGGAAATGTTACAGTAATTAATTAGAAATTTGTATCAGGATGAAAATTAAATGAGAATTCCACAGAGTCAGCAATGCTTTCTCCCATTACCTGAAGGAACAAGGTGCAAAACCTGAATGCTGATTCCAGCCTTCACTGATTGTAAACTTCTTTAAAAATTAAAGGTGTGACGACCATTCTGGTCCACAACTGACAGCTGTGCCCTGAACAACGGAATAAGACAGTGTACTTAACACCGTGAAAAATTCAAGAGAGAGAGAGAGATTACTGATCCATTTCCAGATGAGATCCGTAAGCAATGCATTAAAAAAAAAATAACACAGGGAGGGGAACATTCTGGAAAGTGTGAATTGACAAAACAAGCTTGTTGCATCAACAGCAGCGAGTCTGAAAGTAGGACAAATAAGAATAGACAATCAAGAATGATAGCAAGAAAGACGCAGAGATAGAAACACAGCACAGAAGAACGAGAAACGCCCCTCAAATTGATTTGAAGTAGTTACTGAAATGGACCAGCTGCTTAGGAAGCAGAAGCGAAACATCTTGTGAATCTCGGTGTATTTTATTAGCTATTTTGAAATACAGATGCAAACAGCTGATATTAGAGAGCATTCCTAGTTCAACACTCTATTACCACCTTTTCTACTAACAATCTTTTCAATCAGCTTAGTTGGGCTGAGTAAGAATATATCAACATTTCCATGAAAGCTCCAAACTGAGCAACATGTTTCTGGCTTTCTCCTCAAACTGAAGCTCAAAATCGGTTTGTAAAGAGATCTTTCAGGGAACTGTTAGGAGGAAAATTTCTCCCTCTGGCAGAGCTGATAGTCTGCAAATAAAGCTATGTGCAAAGCCCTCCTTCCAATGGAAAACCACCATCTGAGGCGTCCTTTGAGGCAAGGACTATTGCACGCTTACTAGTTTTGCAGGCACATGGCAATGATCAGGCAATTGTCGTTTGGGATCACCCTTCCTTGACCAACGCTGAGCTGTCTCTAGCGTGTGCTCACCTGTTGTGATGAACAGTTATGTTTTTGCTATGGTAGATGCCACAAACCTCTGGCATAGTAGGTGGCAACATTGGGATGGGAAAGGCAGTATGAACTCAGGACACATCCAACAGAAGGTGGATTCATTCCCTGACAAACCAGAGCAAACCAGGTATCTGTATCCCCAACTGCAGCATCAAGGTCTATGTTTACGCATTGAAAAGGCTGGGAATAGCTTAGTATAAATGGGAAATACAAGATTATCCCCCTGGAATTATTTAAGCAGGATTGCTCTGCTTATACAAAGTGATTTCTCTATGGTTAAGCACATTGTCTGGTCCCGGTATTAATGCCCCTCCCACCCGCCCTTGCTAAGCTTGCTAAGCCCCAGTGGGATGCAAGGTCATCAGTGGAGACAAGCACTGGGATCCCAGTGTGGGAGTTACAATGAACCTCCTGGACCGCCACCAGATCAAGCTAGTATCTGCTAAGTTCCGACGTCATGGGGATGCATTTGCTTCGCACATCCATATTGTGATGCAAAATGAGAGCAAAGCCACTTGGTGTGTTGATCAGTAGGTGCTCATGCTGTGCTAACCTCTTGCTGTCAGTCTGTGGACATCCACGTGGCAGTTTTGTGGCTGCGTGTACAGGTACCGAAGCCCGGGTACTTGGAAGACACAGTTGCTAACCTGCGGGCTGTCCAAAGATGGGCCGATTCACCGGTCGCTAGTACCTTGTATAATCATTCGCACCCGTGAAAGGTCACTCTAAAAACATGGCACACCAGAGCTGCGCTGTTTAACACCCACTGTGTACAGATGTAAATGGCTAGCCGCTGCAGAAAGCAACTGAGAATAGATCCAATATGCTACGCTAATTAAATGTCTGACCAGACATAACTAGAGGGAAACCGGAGGAACAGGAGGAATCAGATTCTTATTTGTTAACACAAACATCCAGTCAATTTTTGTGGTCACAGAGCGTATTTACACTTAGCAACAGCAAAAGTTACTGGAATTGCCGGTGACTTCATCGTCTATATCAGAAATATAACATCCTTCATGACGTTCTGTGAAGAACAAGCTCTTTTACCATTGCATCAAACATCTTAAACAAATTAGGTTCCCTCCAGAGCATGTGTCAATGTTGTTAGCAAAAGCTCACCGTTTGCATGGTTTGGAAACCTATCTGATAAAGAAGTGTTCACAAAAGAGCCGTTTGTGCAAGACTGTTCCAATGGCTTCCTGATAGAAAGGTAACTGGTTTTCTGGATAAAAGACATGTGAAAAGCCTCATTTGTTAGAATGGTCTTACAACATCTGATAAAGTGATACCTGAGACACAATCTAGCTACTTGATGAAGGTGGAGAATTGTAGAGGAAATCACTAGGTGGGAGAGTGAGTGGGTAAAGACCAGACAGCAAGGGGTAACATTCAAAGTTGAATTATTCTGGAAGGAGATAATGATCTTGGACCCTATTCTGTTTTTCAGCTCACGCTGGCAGAGGGCACCGTCTTTCTCCATTAATACAGAGGAACGTCGGAAGGTGGTACAGACATGGCATGACCTTGGAGACTTGATTGAGAGGAATACTGTATCATTCAACAGCACAGTATTCATTGTGTGAATGAATACATTCAGCAGCAGAATAATGAATCCTGGGAGCAAGTATCTCAATATTTTGATATTCTGATAATTTCAGAGCTCATCATTTGGAACGATCGAGGAGAAGATGGCCTAGAGGCACAAGCTGATCGCAGACTGAAGTTGTGGAATGACAAATACGATCTAATAGTTTGCAAAGTGGAGAGTTATTTCTAGTAGAGCAAATGAAGTGTTGATGGTGAGAAGTCCTCTGAAGACATGTTCAGGAGAGATGGACCAAGTGTGCTAAAAGTTATGGTGTTATAAGACAAAGGAATTATTTCAACTATAAGGCAAAACACAACCATTTTTAAGATGTTTCTCTTTATGAAGTAAAGGGAAGTTCAGTAAGTTTATGCAGTGGATTATATGAGATACCTGTAGTAGTCAAGGCTAAACTCAATGGTCCAGGAGATCTGTAGGTACATAAGAATCTCAATTTCCAAGTTACTTGTAGCTATTTATGAGTGTTATTACTTACATAAATGCAATTTTTTAGCCTAGATACCCTCTTTTTTTCTCCCTTAGTGCTTACTCCCACTCTCTTTCACTTCAGCAGGCTAAAACACTACACTCTGTTAGAGCATTCACCTGTTCAGATGGGCAAAAAACAAGGTGACTTCACCCACACTGTGCACAGGTAGCTATGGCACAGCTCCAGTTGGTAAGTCACCTTGGGGCAGAGCTGTGGCATCCCCTTCAGCATGACTTGCCTTTACATCATCAGCTGTTAATACAACCTGATGGCTTCTAGACTGGAGGTGGTTCACTTGTGGGGAGCTTGAAGCATCTGCCCATTCAGTTAGACCTTCTCCACAAGTGTTGCCTTTCATGTAGGAGCCAAAAGGTGGCTGAAGATAGAGCCAAAGAGCTGAAGATACCACTGAGCGAGGGTCTACGCAAACACCTGCCCAAGCAAAATGTGGTAAAAGCCAAGGACCCTCAAACGTTTGTATCAGGCAAAAGTCATACTTTCTAGGGAGCTCTCTTATCAAGTCTAGAGACCTAGTGACACGCACACTTTTTGACATTTATGAATTGCAGACTGTTCATCATGGCTTCTCAGAGAAACGGTAATGTGCTAGGCATATGTCCGAATTCCTCCCTCTCAAATAGCAAACCAGAAAGTAACAGTGGTGCAGACAGAAGGGAATTCCTCAGAAAGGACAGGACTAGAGGGATCAGCAAGAAAGGAGCATTCAGCAATTCAGCCTGTTACACTGTCAATGATTTTGCAGAATCAAAGTTTATCTGTCCCAGTCCTGCTCTATTTTTTCTTTGATTCTCTTGCAGTCAATATTTCTGTATTACTATTAGTCTAGCAAATGTTGGTGTAAGCTGAAAATTTCACTTGCACTTTCAAATATCAAAATACCTTCTTAACTGTAGCAAATTCTTCCACCTTGGATTTCAGTTTATTTCACAATCTGACTGCCTATAGCCAATAATACAATTGCTCTTCTAACCAGCCCGGTTATAGACACAGACAGACTGCTTTTAAAAAATAATTTGCTTCATGTTAATCTCTTTGCAGAATTACAGATTAAGCCAAGATCAGTTGAGATAAGAGGAACGAGACACTGGTTACTAAATACTCTCATAACTTCAGACTCTCTTCAGACAAAGTAGTTTTGAATTTGCTCCTTACTTTCCAGATCATCAGCTTTGATTGTAAACTCTTCATCGTTACAGACTATGGCCAACATGAAACTTTAACAACTGTGGACGCTTTTTAAGTCCAACACACAAACCTCCCTACCTATGGTGTTCAGAAGGAAAGCTTTTTTAACTGTTTGTGTCCACATTGGTAACCGCCTCCTGAAATAGTGCTCTGGGAAGTGCTTTGAGATCTCTGGATGAAAATAAACCCCTCTCCCAAATCCAGTAAATATGCAAAATCATAGTTTATTTGAAATGTATCTCACATTTTAAATGCTTCCTCTGTTGTTTTCTGTAAGAGAAGCCCTGCGCTTTGAGAAGTAATGAAGACATTTCACTGTTCAGGAGGCAGCATTCTTAGTGAAAGTGTCAAAGAGTGATAATATAAACAGAGAAAAAGAGAGAAATTTTCTTGCGTCGTTTGAACCCATCGGCCCTGAAAGTGAGACGTTGGTTCATCAGGCTAAAATGGCCAGTTCAAGCAGATTACCAAATTTTCTATGACCACTCAGCTTTCTTTCAAGAAACATTTCTCTGTATGAAGGCTATCAGCTTCAGAAACCTATAGATTACGTCTATGAGAGTAGTCTTCATCAGGAATGTGTTGGTCACACAACAATATTAATAATGTTAATTTCTGCTGGCTTCTTTGCAGCCATTAGCTCCAGGGATGCAATTTAAATTGGCTGAAAAAATACTTCATGCTAAGAAATACCAACTTCAGCAAAGACAGAAGCATTGTGTAGAAATCCTGACTGGAACAAAAGTTTTGGACCCGGGCTCAAGAGATTTAGAATGAAGCAATGTTTTTTTTTCCTTTCAGAATTAACAATTTTTACCCAAATCCATTGGTTTGCTTCAAGTTTGCTGAACAGTGCAGGGACGAGGTTAACTTCACCAAGCGTAACTGTAGGCAGCAGAAGTGGCCTCCCATCACCTCGCGGCCAAAGGCTGGGATATTTACCTACGCTGTGAAAAGTCCAATTCCATTTCCTTTTCTGCTGCTGACGATTTGAACTTGTGTATCCCAGGTCAGTGAATTAATTATGATGCTCTGTGGGTTGCCTGGTGGCGAGACACTCAGTCCCTCCTCCACACTCTCCAGCTTTCCGCCGCGGGTGCTGTTTTATGTTGTATAAATAGTTAATCACGGGCGCTGGGGCTGGTGCGGGAGCGCTGCGGCTCGCAGACGGCATTGAACTGCCGGGACACGGAGTCATTCAGCCTCTCCCCGGCTCAGTTCGTCTATTGAAATATAGCACAAAGGTTCCAGCAGACAAGACCATGAAAGGCCGTCCCTCTGCATGCCCTGCAACCTCCGATTAGGACATTCACTGCAAATGTAGGAGCCGTTCATCCAAATCCCTGCTTTGAACTTTTTCCCCGCTCTTTTCAGAAGTCTCTCACGTACTCCGTCCCTCAGTTTTCCACCTCTTGTGGGAAAACTATAAGGTGGCCAGAACCCACAACGCTGGAGGCTTTGGAAATGTTTAAATCGTGTAGGAATAGCACGGAAAGCAAAACGAGCGCGTGGTGCAGCTCGCTACATCCCGCTGAAGGGTGATCCCCCCGGATGGGGACGGGCAGTCGTTGCACAGCCATGCAGACCAGTCCCGTGTGGAGCAAACACATCATGTCATAGGATCCCACCACCATTTTGTAAAGTGGTTATAGGCTGCCAGTGCTCTGCAAATTGATTCTGACAAGAAGGATAATAATAACACACCATCCACTAGGAAAGACCAGATGGTCTTTCCTACCAAAAATATCTTAATCAACTATTAGAGATACTTAATATGCATCACAGCAAGGATTGTTTGTGGTTGTTAAACAGTGGCTGAGACCAAACGCAGAGGAAGAACATACACCCGTAGTCTTAGCTGGTATGGAGTGCTGTAGCAGAGTCATTGAAGCTACGCTGACTTGTGCCGGCTGAGCATACGGCCCATCGTATTTAGAAACACAGTATTAAGAGTGGTTATGCTCTGAAACTTAATAAAATTACAAATTGGAGTATCTCTAGTGAAATTAATGATCCAAAATATTACAGTCAAGCAGAAGTCAGCCTTGTCTTGAACTTTGAAGGTCATTTGGAGTCATAAAAATGCAGTTTTATACTTTAGAGCTTTGAAAAATAATAAGGGATGTTTGACAATGAGGTGAAAAAAATAGTCATCTATCCCCCCCATATTGCCATTAGGTTGGTGAAAAAGACCCATAGAGAACCATCCCCTCCACTTCCCCCGCCAAAAAAAAAAACAAAACACCAAACCCACAAGAACAAAAACCTAGTGACGTTCAGAATAAGATGGTGACCACTATTTCTTCTAACTTGTTCTTGTGACTGGTCAGAAGAAGGTACAAAAAAAGACCCCATGGAGGAGGTGTCTCAGCTCAGACATTAGATTTGCCGGTTGCCAACCCGACATCCTTCTTTCCTCCTGCAAACCTATAAGGGGAACTGGAAAAATGATGGATTTAAGAAAAAATCAGGAGGAAAAAAGAAAATAACTTGAGTCAAGCCAAAGCAAAGTACTTTGACTTACTTAGTGGAGTGAAAAGAAAAAAAAAAAAACCACTAAACTCTACAAACTCCCCAGGGAAACAAAAAGTTTTTGGGAAAAAATATTTATTCAGATTCAAGGCAGTTTTTGCTGGTTTTAGAGAAAAATTTATTTCAGATTATTTTTTCTTTCTCTAATTAATTTCCTTTATTTTTCTTCTTTTTCTTTTTTTTTTTTTTAAGGGAAAGCGGGTTGCTTTTGAATTGGCTGATTTTAATAAAAAATATTCTAGCCTTTTAACACTAAATTTCCCATTGTGCATCTTCAAAAATATTTTTTTTAAACTTTAAAAAATCCTTAATTTTCTCCTACCCAAAGCATGTATTTTATTGGACCAAATTTTCAGATAATTGCCTATCTATCTCACAGAAATATTTCATGTAGCTCTACCCAAGACCAACAGACGGCTGAGGTATTACTAAGTCCCTAGAGAGAATAAAAAAGAGAAATGAGGAATGAACTACTGAAAACAAGAAAATACCCCAAATGAAAGGAGAAATTTGTTGCTTGGAGAAGGAGGTTATAAGTGAATTAAACATGTGCTGATCTTACTGCTCTTGGCCAAACTATTTGAACAGGTTTGGCAAGCCAATCACCGGTTAAACGTCCTCTATTCCTTGGTCCAAGTCATACATGGTAGGCATTAAATGTGTGCCTCGTGCCTAATTTTCCACATGTAATTTGGGACTAATGAAGACTACCTTGATTCCTTGAGAGTTGAGAGATACATATGGAAGTACAGGGTGAAACGCTAATCTAACTGAAATCCATAGCAGAATTTCCTTTGACCTTGGGTTCTTCCCTTTGATTCCTGTCATTGTTCTTCTAGTTTCTCTTCCACCCATAAGAGCAGGATTTTGGAAAGGAAAAATCAGAGGATGTGTGAAACAGTCATGTAGCCCATCTCCATTATATCAGGCATTGTACACAAACAGGGAGACATCACAACTCCTGCCGACAAAGCAATGACTAGAGAAAAAGAGATATTTGCTCTTTAGTTTCCAAACACTGGTTGACCTGCTCCCTTCTGGAAGTGAGTTCAGGCTTAGGCATTTGCCAAGAAAGCTTTCTCTCTGGCCCACAAGAGTCTGATGTTCAACTAGAAATAGCAATATTTTTTCATGCTTTTTTTTTCTCTCTCTCAAGTGGAAAAAGCATTAGTAGAATTAAATTTTTAGAAGGGGCAACATTAACAAAAATGAAAAAAGTAAAAACTAAATGAATACAAGGTAATGTTCGAGTGGGCCTGTGCTGAAATAAAACTTTGAATTTTATTTTTATTATAAATAAATATTTT
>NW_010548856.1:0-278 GCF_000687285.1 Phaethon lepturus
TTTTGTTTTTTTTTTCCTCTTCCTTTTTTTTCTTTGCTGCTCCGCCGGGTTAGAAGCAAATCTCGGGGGCCGCAGAGAGAATTCGTTTTTTCGCCATCGTCATCGTCGCTATTATTATTTTTTTAATCTTCCTCCTTTTCCCATTTTGGATTTTAACCCTTTGATCTGTTTCCTTTAAAAGACTCTGATTCCCAACTCCCATCAGGGGGAGAGGGGAGGAGAAATACAGGGGAGACCCCCCCCCCCCCCCCCCCCCTCGCGACTGCCGCGCCTCTGTT
>NW_010548856.1:319-725 GCF_000687285.1 Phaethon lepturus
CTTTAAAATATTGAATGTCAGTTGCAAACCTAAGAAAAGAAAAATCCGATCCGGAGTGCTAAATTTAGGAGCTTTATATGGAACTTGGACTCTGCTGCTGGATTTTGTATGGATTTTTTTCAACCTTTGGTAAGTTTCAATTCACCTTCTGGGGTATAAAGAAACAAATGGCTTTTAGGGGTGGTTAGGAATTTGGGGTTTAAATCCTACAATATCATGTTGGGGTTTTTTTAACCGTTTGTGTTGCTTTTTTAACGAAGCAACGGGGACGTCGCGTTTTCTCGCTGGAGATTCCTAGAGTGCTGCTCTGTGGCTTATTTTATCCCCGATTTAAAAATCTGCTGCGGTTTATTATTTACGGCGCGTGCTGCGGGGAGGGGGGAGCCCAGGCGTTCACCCCCAGGCT
>NW_010548856.1:778-1122 GCF_000687285.1 Phaethon lepturus
GGGTGGGGGGGGAAACGTCGCCAGAGGCTGCCAGCAGAGATGGCCGAGAATTGGAAGAACTGCTTCGAAGAGGAGCTCATCTGCCCCATTTGCCTGCACGTCTTCGTGGAGCCGGTCCAGCTGCCCTGCAAGCACAACTTCTGCCGGGGCTGCATCGGGGAGGCGTGGGCCAAGGAGTCGGGTTTGGTGCGGTGCCCGGAGTGCAACCAGGCCTACAACCAGAAGCCCAACCTGGAGAAGAACCTGAAGCTCACCAACATCGTGGAGAAGTTCAACTCCCTCAACCTGGAGAAGCCCCCCTCTGTCTTGCACTGCGTCTTTTGCCGCCGGGGCCCGCCGCTGCC
>NW_010548856.1:1417-1628 GCF_000687285.1 Phaethon lepturus
GTGCGCGCCGCCCAGTTCTGCTGCTACTACAGCGGGGCCCACCAGGGACACTCGGTCTGTGACGTGGAGATCCGCCGCAATGAGATCAGGGTGAGTCGGACCTTCGCAGAGACATGGGTTTGCCCAGCCTGGGGGGCCCTGCTTTCCCTGGCTGCCTTCTTCCCTGCCGTGTTTGTTCCCCAAAGGCCTGTGTTTGGGTAGGGCCTACACA
>NW_010548857.1:0-354 GCF_000687285.1 Phaethon lepturus
GCCGCTGGGACACCGCGCTCCTGTGCGGGAGCTTTCTCCCACGCCCGCCGGCACAGACCCCGCTCGAGCCAAGTACCACCCCAGCCAGCAAAAAGGGGGGCTAGGTGCCTCCCGAGAGCGCCGAATGCAGCTGGCTTCTCTGAAAGAAACGGGGATCAATACACAATCAAGTAAAACAGTGCGGTTCGTTTTTTGTTCAACAAAAAGTTGTATTTCATTGAAGTTATGAAACATTTTAGAAGATCTTTGCAAACCTATGGAGCTAAAATTCAAAGTATGATTAATCTTAATTTTTAGGCAACAGTTCCCACGCTGTAAGAGCGGACTGGTAGTTCCCAGGAATGGCAGGGGGGG
>NW_010548857.1:381-849 GCF_000687285.1 Phaethon lepturus
CCCACAAGCTCCCACTCGCGTGGCACGGTTTGAGCAGGGGTTGGAGTGCCTGGTCTCCAGAGGCACCTTCCAACCCCAGCTCTTCTGGGAAAGGGGCAGGGGCAGGGCAAAGGGAAAGGGAGAGGGAGAGGGCAAGGGCGAGGGCGAGGGTGAGGGCGAGGGAGAGGGAAAGGGAAAGGGAAAGGGAAGGAGAAGGGAAAAAAGGACAAGGACACTAGCACATCTGCGGCACCTGGCTCCCACCGGGGTCTGCCCACCCGCTCCCCTCCCCGCCTGCCCACCTCCGCCTCCGAAGGGTTGCACTTGCCTCCCTTTTCCCCAAACCAACTGCAACTTTTGCCTTCCTTTAGGGAGGACAAAAAGATTTCACGCATAACTTGCCCTGAACAAAGGCACCTCACGCCAGGGCTTTCTTTTTCTTCTTCCTTTCTTTTTTCTTTTCCACCACAGGCTGACAACGGCAGGGGG
>NW_010548857.1:1258-1522 GCF_000687285.1 Phaethon lepturus
ACGGCAGGGGTAGCTGGTGTGGGGGGAGCTTCATTTTACACCCCCTTGGTTAGTGCCGAAAGGCAGCCTGGAAAATACCGTGAGCTCCAGAGATGTGCAGCGACGGCAGCATGGAGAGAAACGGATCGTTAGCCTTTGGGCTCCATAGCGAAAATCTGCAGGGAAACCGGGGGCCGTCACACACAGCCCGTTTGTAAAGAGACTTCGGGTGCCCTGGAGAGTGGCCTGGTAACGCATGGTGTCTTGCCTCGGAATAATAGCAAA
>NW_010548858.1:0-200 GCF_000687285.1 Phaethon lepturus
AGTTGCTTTTGGGGGGGCCGTGGTGCCTGGAGATGGGGAGGTGTTCGAGCGGGCTCCTCGCCACTGAAGCCTCTGCAAGACATCCCCAGGCAGGGTCAAAAGCAGCCGCAGGTGGGGACAGGGGCTGGGGGACTTTCGCAGGCTCCCGCAGCGAAGGGGCCCCCTTCTCCTGGGGCTTGGCAGGGAGGCCCGGGGTGCCG
>NW_010548858.1:578-1574 GCF_000687285.1 Phaethon lepturus
GTGGGACGGGGGCCACAGGGCTGCCAGCTGGCCAAGCTGAGACCCACCAGCCCCATGGAGGATGTCCCAGGGCCCACCTGAGTCCAACAGAGACCCACAGCTTGCTACTAGGCTGCGTTTTAACCCCACCCAGGACTGGCACACGGTGCTCCCACCCAGAGGCACCAGTAGTGCTGAGTGGTGCCATAGCCGAGCGTCTGCCTTTGCACAGCCGCACTCCCCACGCCAGCAGCCCTGGTGCCGGCAGAGCTGTGTCATTGTCCCTTCCATCCCTGCACAACCCCAGGATGGCGACTAGAATTGCTCTGAAGCCAGCAGGAAAATCAGGAGCAGCAAAATCAGCCCTGAGGCCAACACAGGGCTGAGCAACAAGCCAGCATGCCCAGGTGGGCTAGCCTGGTGGGAGAGAGGCTGAGCAGGGCGAAGATCAGCCCTCAGGTCCAGGGGCCTCCATGGCTGCTGCGGAGGAGCTGGAAAACCCCCAGAATGCTGCCCAGTCAAGAGCTGGCACATTTACACCGACCACAGCAGGACTCACACTCGAGAGGTGGTGCCACTGCTGGGGGAGCATCCCATGGCTGCGGCTTGTGGGTGAGGGCAAACACGGAGGCCAGGGTCTTGCCAAGCCCCCCTCCACTTCTGTTGCAACAGGACAGAGCCATGCGGCGTCCCATGGCCAGCCCCAGGGAGAGCGCGAACACGAGGGGGATGCTGCTGGGAGGAGTGGGATGACGAGAAGCTGCCCTCACAGCCATTAAACACACTCCTCTTTTGACCTCCCGCTCCTCCCTGAGGACCCAAGGGCACAGGCATGGTGCAGCACAGCAGAGGGGTGGGGTGGGAGTGTGGGGAAGAGCTGGGTTTGCGTTTTGATGCCTGTCTCAGGGCCAGGGCTGCTGGTGCTCAGGCAGACGTGGGAGCAGCCCTGGGCACTCACCTCCTCCACCAAAGCACAGGAGTCTTGGCAGTCCCCCTGTTAATGGGCAAAGACTCGGG
>NW_010548858.1:1643-2045 GCF_000687285.1 Phaethon lepturus
GGGCGGGGGGGAAAGAAGGGGTTGGGGGTCCCCCCCCCCTGCCAGTGAGGACCCACAGGACAGTGTGGCGGCAGGCACATTCATCTGAGCTGTCTGGGCTGCTTCCCCCTCGTGGAGGGGCCAGGACGTCCCTCCTGCCCCCAAAAGCACAGCCTCTCAGAGAGACCCTCTCCCCACACTGCTGCACCCCCTCTTCTCCACGATGGGTTAGAAGAGGCAGGGGGGGGCATGAGGTGGGCTGAGCTGGTCCAGGCAGTGGAAGGGACCAGCAGAGCCTCCCACCACCTCCCATGCAAAGGAGTCTCCCCCTCACATCAGTCCTGTCGTCCCCCTGCCCCGTCAGCGAGGTGGCCCCCACCAGTGCTGGGAAGGCTCCTTCCTGCCCCCCGGCATGTCCTCCGC
>NW_010548858.1:2494-5030 GCF_000687285.1 Phaethon lepturus
CAGGGGAAGCAGGGGGGGTGGCTGCAGTGGGGCTGGGGAGGAGTACTCACGTTGGAGTTGGGGGTGGAGGAAACGCTGCTCCGCTCCACATCACTGAAGGCTCCCTCAGACTGGTCGGACATCTGGGGAGAGGGAGGCCAGGAGGAAATGACGGTTTGGGGGTCAGACTCCCCACAGCAAACGCACCCCAGAGAGGCGAGGAGGGGATGCAACAGGGCGAGGAACAGGATGGCTGCCTGCGCTCACCTGGTAGCTGGAGGGTTTCCGTGGCTGCAGCTTCTTCAGGCAGAGGCCAAAGAAAGAGAAGACGATGCAGGAGAGGAGGACCACAAAGGTGAAGAGGGTGACGGGGCGGGTGGGACCTAGAGCACAGAGATGCTGGGGCAGCACATGAGCCTCCAAGGACCTGCTGCACATCCAGCCGAGCCCCAGGCTGGTGCCTGCTTTGAGTCTTACAAGCTCTCACCTCCCTTCCCTAAACACTAGCTGGCACCCGCCTCATCTGCCAGTTCTCCACCACATCTTCCCCCTCCCATTCCCCTTCCCACCCTCCATGCCATGCTTAACCCAGGGGTGACACCAGTGGCTCATCCCCCCCAAGCGTCAGACGAGACACTCAGCAGTGGCAGGGGCAGCCCCAAGCTCTCCCTACCAAGGCGCAGGACGGAGAAGAAGAGCAGCCAGAACATGCAGAGGATGGGGGCCACCACGACCTGGCTGATGGCGGCGACATGGAGGCGCTGGTTCAGCTTGGTGGGGATGTACACGTAGTAAATGTTGTACCGGTCAACCATGTGCTTGAGCAGCATGTAGAGCAACCCTGGCGGAAAGAGAGGGGCCGTTTGGGGGGAGGACAACAGGGACAGCCGGGTCACAGGGACAGCAGGGCAAGCCGAGGGGATGATGCCCAAGGGTGCCCTCCTGTACCATGCAGGAAGCTTGCGGTCCCGTGCTGCTGCTGGTGGCTGGGACAGACTGTTGTGTGCATGGCCGGGGGCAGGGGGACCATGGGCGTGGGATCGTACTCACCGAAGGGGACGATGATGGGGCAGGTGATGCTGTAGGTCATGACGACGGAGAAGATGCAGCAGGTCCAGGCGTACTCCAGTCCAAACTGGAACTGGTAGGCTTGGCTCTGGGGCACAACAAACGGCGTCATTACTGCCTCTGCTGCTGCAAAGGCTGCAGTTGCCTTTGCACCCTGGCCCACATGATTGCCTCTCCCCATTAGCCCCCATGAGGCCTGAAGAAGTCCCCACAAGCCTCCCCACAGGACCAGGACAACCTGAGTTTCCAGTGAGCGAGTCCCTGCTGTGCCGGGGTTACACAGGCCGAGAGGTGACCAGAGCCACGTACCCGCTTGACATGGAGCCGTTCGGGCTCGGACTTGGCGAAGCAGAGCCGGGCGGTGTAGACGAGGAGGCCTGGGATGCGCAGCAGCTCCATGGCCGTCCCGATCAGGCTGGAGGTGACCACGTAGTTGACGAAGAAAGCGCCATTGTCCGGGAGGAAAACGCATCTGCCCCGGGGACACAGAGGGTGAGAGGATGCAGGTGGCCAGAAGAGCCACCAGGGACTGGTGTCGGGCACTCCCGCTTGCCCGGGAGCTCCCTGCTACTCACTGGAACTTGACATCAGCCTCGTCCAGAAAGTGGGTGTCGAAGAGCCATCGGAAAAAAAGGTCCAGGCTGGAGCAGGGAGAAAAGGAGCGTCTCAGAAAGAGGGGGAGCCGCAGAGCAATGTGGGGAGCACCCAGCGGGCGTGTGCTTTCCCCTGCCTTGGGTGGGCGAGACCCTCTGGTCCCTACATGGCCAAAGCAGCCCCTTCACAGGACCACTGCAGCATGGGTGCTCGCCTCCTGGACGGTCAGGATTGCCATAAGGGGGACTACTCAGATACCTGACCCGGTCCTTTCAGGGTCTGCTGAAGGACTAACCCCGAGCAGGGCACCACCAGCACCCTGGGGTCAGCCGTGGCAGCCTGGCAAGCTGCTCCACTCCTCTCCTTCTCTGCATGGAAGGTTTCTGTCCATGACTGTCAGGAGCAGCTCAGCACAGCCAAAGAGCAAGTGTTTTCCTCCCCAGAGACAACCATGTTTCAGTAGCAGTGGGCCCATAGCCCTTTGGGGCTGGCTCATGGGAGGCAAGGGGCCCGGGTGTGATCCTGGCTGCTGGGGAGCAGCGAGAGCAGGGTGGTCCATACCTGCTCAGCCCCAGCGAGGGCAGGATGATGACCATGAACACCAGGAAGAAGAAGCACTTGTGCATGGTGAGCTGATTTTCACTTGACCTGCAGAGAGAGGAAGCAAAAGAAGAACGCTGCACGTTTCCGAGGCAGAGCAGCCGGTGCGGCTGGGTCTCACTCTTCACCAAGGAGCTACTCCCAGCCCCAGGAAGACATGTGCATTTGATCTGTGCATCTACTGGGGCCTTGCAAAGCCTCTCCCAGGCCAGGGGGAATCATCACAAGGAATCTGCTGTAGTCAAAGTTCTTGTCCTCCCAGCCCCTCACCTCCTTCATCCCTACCCTCTCCTGC
>NW_010548858.1:5061-8212 GCF_000687285.1 Phaethon lepturus
CTGCCCTTCCTGCTGGTGTAGACACCCAACAAAACACAGCTGGGTGTCTACAATAGGTTTAGTAGCCCCCATTTCCCCCAGGAGAAGGAAATGAGGTGGTGACAAAGCTCCTGCAAGGACTCAGCAGACCCGGCACAGGGACTGGGGCCAGTGGAGGGTCAAGACAGAGAGACCACATTGTAGGAGCTGGGCAGAGCTTCCTCTGCTAGGAGACTTGGAGCATCCTGAACCCATACCTCTGCCTTGGAGGGCTGGGAGCATGGCTGGGATGTGCCACGCAAGTCAGGGCCACGGCCCTTCTGCTGCCAGTCCACCATCACACCATCCCTTTCACAAACTTCTTCAGATCCACCTTAAAACCAGCTCCACCTGCCTTTGTCAGCAGCCTGGAAGCATTCAGGGCTATGGCAAGGAAATGGCTCATTTGGGCATGGACTTGGGGTTCCTTCCATGGAAGGCAACACCATGGAGCTCTGTGGGGATCTGCCACTCCACTGCTTGACTGTAGTCAGGTCCCATGAGTCCTACTGAGGTTCCTCTCATCTACCACAGCCCCGGGGAAGCGTGGGGGTCAGCCCCATTACCTTGTCCAGTGTGACTCGAAGAATGCTGAGTAGTAGACGAGGAAGGGCAGGAAGACAGAGAATGCCCAGAGCAGCAGCGTGGGGAAGAACTGGGTGATGATGGGGTTCTGCAGGAGGAGAGAGGCCAGACAACCACTCAGGAGCCTGCCAGAGCTCAGCCATGCTGGAGGCAGCTCCCTGAGCCTCCTGGCATAGGATGGTGTGTGCAATGGACACTCTGGAGCAATCCCCTCCCTGAGCAGGGGCATTTATTTCAGGAGATAAGAGCTTGAGGCCAGACAAAGGCACCATGGGCATGCCCAGAGCTCCAGTGCCTGCCCAACAGGTCTATAAGCAGGAAGGAGATACGCTGCTGCCAGCTCCTAACATCTCCTGGAGTTCTTCCCACCCCTATCCTCTTGCATGGATACCAACCTTGCCCTCCCCCATGGACACCAGCACCAAAGCTCAGGTTTGCCCAGGTGCCCCAGGGCTCTGCCACTGCAAACACAACAAGAAGGGGATGGATGGCAAGCAGGATCATGACCACACCTTGCCTCTCATCAACACCTATCCCAGTGATGGATTGTCTTCCTGGGCCATTGTAGAGCCAGTGCCCTCACTCTGTCATGCGCAAGCCTGGAAATGGAGACCCTTTGGGAAAGCTGGCACGGGGCCCCAGGGACTACCTTGAGGGTCTCCACAGGGTGTGTGACATTGAACATGTCCATAGTATTCACGATGATGGCTGGTGTGGTGAGGAAGAAGAGAAGGACGAAGAGGCAGATATTAAGGAGGATGAATCGCACCCACCAGGATGTGCCACGGACCGATAAATTCTCCCTGTGAGAGGAAAGCATGACTCGGACATGACGTGGAGGAAAAGCCATGTGTCCTGCATGTCCCAGCCCAGCTCCCTGAAGCTCTGCCTCTCACTACCCACACCAACCATCCTGGCAGCCATTGCTCTGAGCTTACCCTCTCCCCCTTCTCGCGCTGCTGTGCTGACACCTGCAGAGCCCCCAGGACCAGAGAATGGCCACGGTGGGGGTCCATACCACCAGGAGGCTTTGGAGTCAGGCTGGAGAAATCGGAGTCTGGCAATCACCCCAAACCTCGCCTGGCCAAGCCCTGCCACTTATGAGAAGTCACCCCTGCTGACTTCTGCTATGGCCAGAGGAGGGATTTTCAGCCCCTGCCACCCTGGGAAAGTACCCTACAGATATGGGCACAGGTTCCCTACAGCTGCACGGGCTCCCTATAGCTATGGGCATGGGCTCCCTATAGGTACGGGCATGGGTTCTCCCCAGCTACTCGTCCCCCTCCCTCCCGCCATCCGTTCACCAGATGATATCGCTGGGTGCAGGGGCATAGCGAACACCCCACTGGTGTGACTTGACCACGGTGGTGACAGAGGACTGCTGGGGGTGCTTGCGGCAGCGGATGTGGCTGTAGTCCTTCAAAATCCTGCAGGAGGAGGAAGCCCGGAGTCAAGTCCAGACGAAGGGCTCAGGACCCCCACACACTTCTTGTGAGACCCTTTCCACAGCACCAACACCACAGCCATCTCCACAGATGGCAGAGGCACAGAGAAGAGAGGCCTATCGCCTGGCTTTGGCTGAAGAAGCTGGCAAGGTGCCCCAGTTCCCCAGCAGCAGGTGGCCACCAGGATGGGGGACGTCCCCATGCCCGTTGCACGAGGGGCACTCACACAGCCGTCATCCGCTCGTCCTGGAAGGTGATGAAGGCCATGTCAAGCCGTTTGAGCGTGATGCGGTTGCGCTCAGCATTGAACTCATCCGTGAGCTTCTCCTCCAGCTCCCCATAGTACTGCTCGGCGTCCACCTGCGGGAGCAGCCGGGGCTCTGCCATGCTCACCGGGTGGGGCATGGGCAAGCTGCCTTGCCCGCAGAGGGGATGTGCTGCCTGCAGCCCTGCCCGCACCCTCCTACCTGCTCAAAGCCACAGAAGCGGCAGCAGAAGATGCGGGCGCAGGGGTGGGTTTTGATCATGATCTTTCCCTCTTTTTGCGCCTTGGTAGTGAAGTAAAGCCGCCCCTTCATTGCCTTGCGCCTGCCGGGAAGCCGGTAGGGGCGAGGGTCATTCGGGGAGTGGCAGACAGACAGACATCCAGACAGATTGGATCCCTTGACATGGTGGGCAGGAGCGGTACACCCACCTGCAGAGGCAACGGAGACCTGCACGCACTCACCTCTCCGCATCCAGCTTCATCAGCTTGCGCACATCGAAGCAGAACTGGACGTTGGTGACAGTGCAGCTGGGATAAGCCTCGCTGTGGGCACACAGACATGGTGGCACCAGGAGCCAGGGAACAGGGACAGCCCCTGCCACCTGCCTGCCAGCCGCCCAGTGAGGCTGTGGCACACCGCTACTCACTGGAAATGCTTGATGATAAGGGAAGGGTCTGTGATCTCCTTGGGGATGTGCGTCACCATCAGTGTCCGGGCGAC
Source organism: Phaethon lepturus (assembly GCF_000687285.1). Classification (NCBI taxonomy): domain Eukaryota; kingdom Metazoa; phylum Chordata; class Aves; order Phaethontiformes; family Phaethontidae; genus Phaethon; species Phaethon lepturus. The sequence goes on from NW_010548858.1 coordinate 8,096, forward strand.
CTGGGAGAGGAGAAGGGGCAGAGGGGGTGGGTGAGCAGGGGGTCTGAGGGACGGCTTGCTGCCACCCTGCTTGCCCAGCCGCCGGGAAGGCAGAAGCAAGCCAGGGCACTGCCTGCC
>NW_010548858.1:8257-8635 GCF_000687285.1 Phaethon lepturus
CTGCTCATTGCCCACTCCCAGAACCCAGGGGGACAGCTGGGCGCTGCCACCACCCAGACAGATGGACACAGCAGAGCTTCAATCTCAAAATACAAGGCAGCAAGAGAGAGAGATTTGCCTCCGGGCTGCCAGGCTTTCTCCAGAAGCTGGAGAAAACCAGCCATCTTTCCCTGCCTGCCCAGTCCCAGGCTGTTCCTAAAGCGCTCGCTGCCTACTGGGACCATCCTTTCCACAAAGCACAAAGTTGTCCATTAGCGCTGTCAAGGCAGGGCTGGAGAAGGGGTGGTTGCTCGCCTTCTCGTTCTCTCTGTATTCAAGGTGGACGGAGTGGTGAGCCATGCAGAGGATGGTGAGGATGAAATAGATGAGGGCGAAGAT
>NW_010548858.1:8686-11437 GCF_000687285.1 Phaethon lepturus
CTGCAGCAGGCGCGTGGCATGTGGACCAGCCTGGCGCTCAGTGTCTAACCTGTGGCCCCCACCACCCAGCGGGACCTCCCTGAGCTGGCTGCCAGACCCCAACCCAGCGATCAGAGGGGCAGCGTCCAGGGTGTTGGCTGAGATACTACAGAAATGAGGCTGCCCAGCACCCCCGAGAGCGCTTCTGCTGGCAGCGGGGTGCAGCGAGCAGCACCAGCGTGCTGGCTGCCGTGACCGCACTCCCGCGTGGTGCGGACGGACACAGGGGCTACCGCGAGCGGCATGCTGCTCACGTGGACCTGTCCCTGTCCCCAGCACGGAGCTGTGGCAAGAGCCGTGCCTGGGGGCTCCCAGCAGTGCCCACCACAGCGGTAGCACCCGCAGGCCCCCCAGACGCGGAAGCCACGTACTGCGTTGGGATGTTGGCAATGGTTGTCCGGCCAAAGTGGGTGGGATTGTGTCCTGCGGGAGAAGAGAAGCCAAAGGTTAAGAGAACCCAGTGCGGTGTGCACGTCCATGCTTGCAGGATTAGTGGCTCTGGTCTTTCCTCCCTCCTTTTCCATCTCCCAGGTCCCCACAAAGTCCCCGCTGCCCTGAAGCTCCCTGCCTCTTGTGCTCCTCTGTCCCGCAGCTGATGGTGGGTTCCTGCTCACATGGGGGCAGGAGGGGTTCTTCTGCCCTCTGCCCTCAAGGCACGGTGCTCACCCTGAGGCTGGGGAAGTTTGCACCACACTCCTGAGCCATCCCACGACTGGGCAAGCACCTACCCAGGAGGTCCCCCGAGAAGTTGACAGGAAGGATGACAGCCACGGAGAGCACGCAGACCAGCATCAGCAGGACCAGGAGGTGCCGCTGGAAGGAGAGGTAGGTGGTGGCGTCGATCCCACACTTGCTCTGAATCTCCTCGTCCCTGGGGGAGAGGTGGGTGGGGGTGAGCGCTGGTGGTGCCTCCCCACCACCTCCCACCCGGGGGACACTGGCTGGTTCCCTGCTCCAGCCTCACACAGCCCACACCAACTCATGCCATCCTGCCTGTGGTACGTGGGATTTGGGCACAGAGGGAATGAGGGATACAAGCAGCCCTCAGGCTGCCATCCCATTACAGGACCGGCTCCTACCAGAAGAGGTTGAAGCCCTTTTATTTGGACAGGATCCAGGGGCCAGGAGGAAACGCAGAGGTGAGCCCTCTATTCTCTCTCTGGGGGAGATGTTTTAAGTGGGCTCTCCTCCACCGCTGGTCCCAGCAGCTCCGGGTGATGGGCCACCACCCGTGGGCACCAGCTCCCCAGGATGGGCAGTGGTGGGGTATGACCATGATGCTGAGGACGCACACTTACTTCATCTGGTAGATAGAAATAAGCCAGGAACAGAATCCCTGGAAGAGAAAAGAGCCAGGATGAGCCAGGGGTGACCACCTCCCCAGCGAGGAGTCCGGGCACAACAGGCGCTGGGGACACATGCAGAGGCGTGCGGTGCCTGGAGCCAGAGGCTGAGCAAATGGAGGCAGTGTCCAAGGCAGCCTGGTGACACTCAGCCCAGTGGCTTGTCTGCAGTGGTGGGAAAGGCAGCTGCCTCGAGAGGAGCAGGAAACACAGGGCATCTCTGTAACACAGGGTCCTGGCTTCCAGCAACTCCTTCCTCTGCCTCTTCCTTGGCAGTCCCTAAATATGCAATGTGCTTTTTTGACCACTACTGAGCGCTGAGCTGGCACTGCTGTACAGTGATAAAGGACGACGTAAGATCTTGTGTAATAGCTCATTCCCTGTCACTGTGTATGCAGTATTAGGGTTTTTCTCCCCCACACATTATTTTATGTTTTACTGACACCAGGAGTTCATGCAAGTTCAAGGTCCCTCTGCAGTTCTCCCAGTCATGGCTGTACTGAATAACACTCAGCCATGTGACCCCTGCTTTTCACCCCTTTCCAGAGGATTTATGCTATGCTTGGATGGGAGGGACCCCTGTCAGCCTCCTGTGGGATTCACTTATGCTGCCCTGTGAGAGCTGGCAGCTTCTTCCTCCTCTCCATCCCCTGGCTTTACCCATGCCAGGACCTTCCCTACTACCCCACAGCTCAGCTTCGTCTGATCGACTGCAGCAGAGGCTTTGGGGGTGCAGGCATCCCCATGCCCCCAACAGCTCCACGGGGGCCGGATACCCCCTTAGCACAGCCAGGCTGACTCCTCTCCTATGTCCCGCTCTGGGGCTCTGCTCTGGAGAACCCTATCTAGGAGGTTGTCTGTGCAGACCCCAAGCTCCCTGGGTTGTAATTTCTTGGGTTTTCTAGAAACTTTCCTGAAAAAGCAGCATTTATCAGCTGATTCCCAACTCTCCAGGATTCCCACATGCAGGAGAGAGGTTGCACACTGCAGTCAATAGCTTGGCTATTCGTCTCAGGGTGAGTGAGAAGTCCTGTACCTGCTCCTGGGAATTTGTGATGGTAACGGGAATTTGTCAGGCTGCTTTTATTGCAACCTCATCCTCCAACCCCACTGCCGCAGGGATGCTCTGGTCCTTCCCCACAGAGAAGAGCTGCCGGGCAGGAATTTGATCAAGCTCCTCCTCACTGGATACAGGCAGCAAAACTTTATTTAGCTCTCCTGTCATATTCTTGCCTTCTTCAGCAAGCATTTTCTATATCTTCAACATCTATCAGCCCTATAAACTCTCTGGCAGGTTTCCTGTTCCTGATGTGTGAAGAAAAATCCAGTACTTGCTTTTATGCTCTCTACAAATTTCTCCTCAAAACCG
>NW_010548858.1:11468-21878 GCF_000687285.1 Phaethon lepturus
CGTCTCCCCCGCTTAGTGTATTTTACATCTAACCCGGCAGAGTTTAGATTTTCCTCATTTGGGAACAGCTTGACTTTTAAAAGGATGTCTTCCTATTTCTAATAATCTCCCTTAATCTGCTCTTTACCCGTGCTGGCTTTCCCTGTGGTTTTCTCACTTATTTTTTGATGAGCAATATACATTTGCCCAGAGCATCTGGTACTGAGCCTTTAAAGAGGCCTCCTGCCACCTGCAAAGATTTTGCTGCTTTACCTTTCCTGCCTTGTTTTTTTTTAATGTCACGTCATTTTTTCCTAGTCACACCAGTGACTGATTTTTGAACTTTTGCTGCCAAAAAAGAGGAAGAAACAGACAAGCAAAATGTGTCCGTCTGTGCTTGTTTCCAGCAAAGCCTGGTTTGTGCCTGGTGTGGTAGAGAGAATCAAAAGATGACTTTAAAGCCCCTGCAGCCCGCCATGCTGGCAGTGGTGGAGGAGTGATCCAGGGGACTCTGTCCTGCCAGGACCAGAAAGGTCCCTGTGGGCACGCGTCAAGGCTCTGGCCACACATCTGACAAGGTCCCCGCAGCTGGCAGGGACGGCCATGCAGCCGGGAGACGCTCACCCTGGCAGGAGCATCCTCTCCAAGCTGCCATTCATGGTAGATGCCTCAAAACAAGCCAAATAAAAGAAACCCTCCAGCTTTCCCAGGAATACCCCACTGCTAAGGGGTGTTAAGCAGGAAACCCTGCGCTGGAGGGTTTAATGTCTCGCGTTTAATTTCTGACCTGGGTTTCTGGTGAAGAGGAGGGTGGGCTGGGCCAGGATGAGCCCAGCTTGGACTCTTGCTGCCATGGCCACTGGCACTCACCATGTCCTTGTTGTCAGCGTCCAGGGGGCTGCTCTCCGACGGGGACTTCTCCTTCTCACTCTGCTCTCCGTAGAAAAGCGACGTCAAACTTTGCCATGAGGAGAGAGGCAGGAGAGAGGCAGCAGACAGGAGCGGATGAGCACCCTCGGAGAAGCTTCTCCTAGGAGGGCAGCCTGGGAAACGCCTCCCTCCTCCCCGCACCCTGCACTGGGGCTGGTCCAGCGACTACCGCTGGGCTCGGGGCAGGGGCTGCATCTTGCTGCCTTTGCACTGACAAGTCCCCGCAGCTTCTCTGCGGTACTGGCCCACGGTGGGGTGGCTCATGGGGAATTGGCCTTAGCTCCAGGAAAAAAAAAATTTTCTATTCCGCTGGTTTCAGCCATCTCAAATGGTATTACAGTAAAAGGGAACGTAATCAGAGCTTGTATTTTAAGTCTTGATTGCCCCTTTGACCTCCCTGGTGAAGGGAAACATCGTCTGTCCATTGCCAGACTCAGCTCCAGAGCCCAAGGCCAAGAGGAGCTGGAGAGGAGAGAAGGCAGGAGAGGGCCTTTTACAGAGTTTGCTCCTGTGGGCTGCCCAGCCTTGCAGAGACCCCTCCTGTGTGCCCTCGCCTGAGCAAAGTAAGGTGCTTTGCTGCCTGGGGCGAGCCGTGCTCTGGCAGGCAGGCAGCTGCGGGCAGTACAGCCTGCCTGGAAATCTGGTCTGGGCTCTACTTGCACCAGGATACTGATACTTCTTCATGGGATTCTGCACCTAGCCCGAAGGACGGGCCAGGCAAGCTGCCTTGGTGACATGAGGAACAGTGTTACTGCTGCGTGTTTCCCTCTGCCTCCTCTGCCGGCCAGCTCTGCTCATCTCGAGAGAGCGGTGGTGGAGAGGCAGCAGCTCCGTCCCCACTCGAAAGCAGCCCTTGGGCCTCTGTCCCTCCCGGGACAGTGGCTCCCTGGCACCAAGAGAACCCTCACCAGATGGTGCCTGCAAGAGGGAATCAAAGCTGGCCTGGGCTTTCCCTCTCCCTGCAGCAGACGGTGCCTGTACCTCCATGGGCAAGGGCAGCCAGGCCATTCCCGGTGGGAAAGAGGGGACAGGAACACCTGCTGAGCTTCTCCATGGGCTACCCCACAGTGCCAGACCTCCTGCCAGCCCTCTTGGAGAGGCTGGAGCCATCACCCACAGTGGCCTTGCACCTTCCTCACCTATCATTGTCCATCAGCAGTGCCAGGCGCCCATAGTCCCAAGCTGCTTTCCGAAGGCAGGAGAAGACCAGGAGGAGAAGCTGGAAGAAGAGGGAAAAGGAGAGGTAAAAGGTTTTGCCACTGGGTCTTGCCCCATGTGTTTTCTCACCCATGAGCCCAAGCTCATGCAAAACTCTTGCCTCAAGCCAAACTGCTCCTGCTCTGTGATCTCACCACTGCTGCCCAAGTGCCACCTGCTGCCCACCATGATGTGGGCAAAGCTCTTGGTCCCCTGCACTCACCCTTCTTCCTCCACTCGGCCAGGTGCACCGGCACACAGGCTGCACTTGCGTGTGGTTGTCAGTGCACTCGCAACACACACACCCCCCCCCGCCGTGCACACAGCCAGTCTCTGATACCAGAGCCAGGAGCTGTGGTGCCCATGGACGTGGCACCCTCCTGGTCTGCTCACCAGCCAGAGGATGAAGTTGATGGCGAGCACAGTGGGCACGCCGCCGAACGGCAGCCCTTCCAGGACGGTGCTGTGGGAGCGGGCACTGAAGCATTGCTCCTCTGTGCTGTTCACCAGGGCATCCAGGAAGCTGAGCACATCCAGCGAGGTGGGGCCAGCACCATCAGGTGCTGGCTCCACTGAGTACGTGCTCTCCATCAGTGCCGTTGTGGAGCCTCACCCTGCAACACAGGCACAGGGGTATGGATGGAGAAGCCTTTGTTTGAAAAGTGACCATGGCTCTTCCAGGTCCTCCAGCAAGGTCTGAGGAGCTCACTAAGAGCAGGGAAGGGAGAGGACTGGCTGGTGACTTCCCCAGTCCCAGTTTCTCCCAGGGAGGGGTTGTGGGACCCAGGGCAGGGCGTGTTGCTAAGGAAATCTCACAGCTACGTCATACCCTCTCCCCACACCACTAAACCCCATGGTATTTGGTTGTCTCCATCATACCTGAGACAGGTCTCTCACCACCTCTGCCCCTCAGTCCTGGAAGCTGAGTTGAGTCATGGCCACCCTGGTGCGGTCAGCAGGCAGGAACAAGGAGCTAAAGCATTTGCTTGAGTTTCTGAGAATAAGAGCAATGATGATGTTAACAACTGGGCTGCTGGGTCTGCGCTTCCTTTGCTCCTCACAGCCAGGTATACACTGCATGTGGAACATCCCTAAGCCTTCCCTTCTCCTCCAGCATCACGATCTGTGTGACTCAGGATTTGTGGGACCTCCCTTCCATCATTCCACCTGAGCAGAATTGCTCCTTCCAAGATATCTTGATGTCTTCAGAAGAATCAGCTTCTCAAAACCCTAAATGCCAGGCTTCCCCCCACTTCCCCAGGAGCTGATACCACAGGCTACAGTCCTTACTGGTAGGAAACACTTAAAGGCCATTAATGGCCAAGACTGTGGCTTGTCTCCAAAATCTTTCCTGCCACCATGCTTTAGGTAGGAGAGGATCCTCTCCAAACCTGCAGTGCCTGGGACCCCTGAGGACAAGCACCCCACAGCAGCCAGCATGGCTGTTACTCGTGGGGATGCCACAGACCCACGTGCCACAACGGTGTTGAATGGCCGCTGCACTCACCAGAAGGACAGGAGTGGGAACCAGCACAGCAAACACTAACAAGCGTGGCATGGGGACAACAGGGACAGAGTCTCTTCCCCTCATGTGCCTGCTATGTCTCCATGCCTTGGAGCTGGTGCCTGGAGAGCTGTGTGGCCTTCAGAGGAGGACAGCTATGACTGTGGTGAGACCAACCACATCGCCAGGGTGAGAGGCACCCTGGGACAGTGGGGGGAGTCTTCAGGGTGCTCTCACGATGGTCCATTAATGGGGGGGGGAGCATCAAAATGGCAACCAAGTTGGGTCCCTAATGTCTCTTCCAAAAAGTCCACGAGTTAGGATGTCTAGTACATTTAGGTAAATAAACCCAGAGGGCTGAAGACCCTGCTTAGGGGAAGACTGAGGTTACCGGTGTGCGAGGGAACAGCTAGACAAAGAAGCATTGTCTTTGGAGGCCCTGAGCAACCAAATGTATTTTTGAAGTTGGCCTGGTCCTGAGCAAGGGCTTTTATCAGATGACCTCCTATCAGATGACCTCCAAGATTCCGTCTGCATCCTTGTTCTCAGGGACCTGTGCTCCTGACAAGAACATCTTCTGGCCTGCCTGAACTTTATAAGGAGTTACAGGAGTGCCTTGCTCTGCAGACATGCTGAGCACAGTATATTGTGACCAGTATATTGTGGCCAGCGCAAAGGCCACATGAAACCTCACCATGCTTATGAGGTTAAGCTGTGAGCTTTGTATTCAGCCCGCTGAGCAGTCATTCCTCTCCTTCCTTTTTATCTATATTCCAGCCACAGCTAGGACCCTGCTGCAGCCCCTGCAGTCACCCAGCGATAGCTGATCCCTGCTGCAGCATGCTCACAGCCCACATGGGCAAGACGGAGGAAGAAGAGCAGGAGCCACAGTCCAATTAAGCAATGGAGAAGGATGCAAAGACAGCCAGCACCTCCAGGGACCTGGAGATGCAAAGTGTTTATGGTGGATTTTCCCATCAAGACCAAACAAGATCAACTCTTCTTCAACACCAAAGGAAACCTGATTGAGAGGTCCTTGGGGGGCACAGAGAGAGCAAACACAAAATGCCTTGGCTTAGAAAGCAGATCTTCCTGAGCTCTACACGGATTTGCTTTTGTTGGGAAACATTTACTTCTGCTGTGTCAGTGTGACAGATGGGAGACTACAGTAGCATGTGGTTTTATGTGCACTGCTGTAGCCTCAGCCTCCCTCTCTTAGACCATGCAGCTTCCTGTTTGAGATGAGTCCTGTCCTAAAGCTCCTGAGGAACCCAGACATGCTGTCCCCACAGCTGAGCAGAGCAGGTAGGACAGGGGTGCTGGAGCAGGAGCTGACACAGATTACATGCCTGAGACACTGACCCTCTTTGATTCCCTTGTCCAGGGAAAGGAAAGACTGAGCAAGAGGGAGGTTTTAAAACACAGAGTTGACCAAAAAAAAAGGCTCTGACAGCCTGACAAATGCAGTCAGGTAGACACCAGGGATTCTCAAGGGATCCTCAGCCCTTGGGTTGAAGAACTTAAGAACTGCTCTTGGTGCCTGCAGTTTCCCAATTAAACACAGAGAGATGGCACCTTGCTATTATCTTCATTTTTGAAGCATAAATTCCAGCCCAAAGGAAAATCTCTACTGGAAGCCAAAGAGTGGCTGGGATGCTTGGACCAAGGCTATGAGCTCAGTAGAGGCTGAGGCTCACCCCACTCCAGGGTTAGGCTGGTATGTGGCTACCTGTATAGATGCCTTGAAGGGATGTCAGAAGTCGCTGAACTGCAGGCATCAAGATCCCTAGGACACACAGACCCATGGCAGTCCCCCTTACCGTGCATATGGTGCAGTGTCACCTGGGACGGTCACCTTCAGTGTCTACTACAGATCTGCCTATGCTGCCTACAGCATCTTCAGTTCTCCTCAGAGGTCCCTAGTCATATACGCATTGATCTGAGCAGCCCATGGTGTCTGAAGACATCATAGCCCAAGCTGGGACAGCTGATCATTAGTGTGGCTCCCAAAAGAACTGTCAGGTCACCTGAGGTATGCTGACCCTGCTCCAAAGGACATCCCAGTAGACTTGGGGCTGAAGTACCACCCCTGCAGCCAGGTGTGAAGTGAGAGGTGGGCTGGAAAAGCCTCCCTGTAGTGCCCTCAGAGGGGCCTGCCTCCCAGATGGGGTTGGGCATCCTGAACTTTCGAGGCCCAGCATGTCTCCATCAGGATAACAACCCCTGATGAGGGAACTCCAACAAGGGGAGACCTGTGGAAAACGAGTGGGCCACTCTGGCAAGAGGCAGCTGTTTGCCCTGGCCCGCCTGCCTCCTCCTTGCCATCAGGTGGCTGTGGAACCACCTGGGCAACCAGGACCTCTGGCTGGGGTCAGCCCTTTCCTATGGAGATGCCTTCAGTCTGTTCTCCCCGTGTGCATGTCTCCCTCCCCTCCTCCTGTAAGCAGAAAAGACATCACCATCTGGCATTTTCAGCTGCTAAATAATTCATCGCCTTTTTGTTAACAAGGAGAGTGTGTATCTGACCACGGGAGCTGTTGGACTTTCAGCAAATAAACAAGGAGACTCTTAGCAACCTCTGGGTCCCTTCTCCACCACCACCACTGCACTACCCAGTGGTAAGGTCCTGTAGCTTGTTTCTAGGCACCGTCTTCATGCTCACAGGAGGAACATCCTGCCGGAGGATGGTGGGTGAGGGGGATTTTCACAGGGATCGGTATGGGTTGTCTTTCCATATGAACTCCGTAAAAACTATGAAGTCCTTGTTGCTGTCTCCTTCCCCCAGTAGCAGATATTTTGCTCCTGGTGGCCAAAAGCAATGGGTTCCTCCTGGAGGTGTGCTAGTATCTCCTGCTCCAAGCTCTCCTGCCCACAAGCCTCCCAAACGCAAGCCTGCACCCACCGAGCACGATCGGTTCCTGTCTCTCTACCCAGCATTGCTAGTTCAATGCCAGAGTCTTACTGCACAGAGAAATTTCAGGAGCAGAAGACACCTGAAGCCACCAGTCCAGCTCTGTCCCCTCTCTCTTAGGCACCTCCAACTCCACTGCCCAAAGGAGGTGTCACATCATGCTCAGGCCTGTAACACAGCTCTTGCAGCGTATCACAGCTCCTCTGAAGCCGATCTCAAGATCATTCTCCTGCCTCTTCCCTCATCCCTTCACTCCCAGATACCCATGGAAACCCACCTCCAAATACCCAAACCGGTACTTTTCTAGACCATTTGTTCCAGCTAATCTCACCTTTTATGGTGCTGCCTTAGAAAAGCTTATGCAAATTATATAGCTGCAGCGTTACCATTAAAATAACCATCGGGAACAACCAACTAAAAGTAAATCACGTAAATGTTCTAGGAACAGCACATGCAGCAGATAGAGCGAGAGAACATTTCTGCTCACGCGCACCAGGAACAGCTTGAACTCAGACCTGTAGGACATGTTCAACCTCCTTCCAACTGGAGGAGATACATTACTTGGCATACAGAGTAAGAGATCACACAGACACTGTAGGCCAGACTCAAAGTCACTGTTAGAACACCTAAGCTAAATTTTCACACCAGGCGTATGAGATAATTCAGCATTTTGCAATACTCTGGTGACAGCACTCTGTGATCGTATCTTAAAGGTCCAAACAAACCCCACAGCGTCTCCAGACCAGTTCCTGTTCCCAGCTATGCCACTGCCATTGTGCTTTTCCCCATCTTTAAGGGCCAGAGGAGGAAATATTGTTGTGAACAACAGAGCTGGGTGGGTACCTTCACCTCCAGAAGGTGTTGGGAGAGCTTCCTGTTAGCTGGGTATGAGGCAGTGCCTCCAGATGCCAACCACAGACAGGCGTCTCTCGGAGCAGCCACTGTCCTGAAGGAGCGACAGCAACGGGCAAGTCAAGAAGCGCAGCAGTGGACAGGGTTGCAGCTGGGAAAATGAAGCAATAACATAGAGGCAGAAATCACAATATACGGTCTACCCAATCTAGGTCTTACTTAAAGGAAAGATGCTAAAACAGGGTCAGAAAACATGTAGAGCAATAGAGAATGGCAATCCTCCTTTCTCCTCTTTGCCATGGCTGTGAATGAACAATGAACGTATGAGATTTGCCATTGGAAGTGACTTGCTGGATAATTTCTATGAAGCATTTCCAGTGTGTAAGGTTTGCCTTGAGTATTCAGAGCTTGTTTGTTTTGTTGATACACCAGCATATGCTTCTCCGCTCTGGTTGGGTGGGCACTAATCCAGAGAATCAGATTTCCAATTAAAAATAAGGCATGTCTTTTATGCAAATGCAATTTTTCAAAATTTATCTTTCCCTTGAAGCACCCTGCCAGCAAACTCATTTGCTAGGGGATTCATGGACAGCTAGAGTAGCAAAACACCAAAACAAAGTCTTGGGAGCGCTCAGATGACTAAGCTGGGCTTCTCGGCATGCCTGCGCTCACCCAGCCTCAGAGTCCCGCTCCGGCAGGGAGGGGCTTACTAATTTTGGCTGGAGGGTGGGCAGCCGGGGCACAGGGCTGCTGCTGAAGCTGTCCGTGGCCCTGCAAAGCCAGCAGAAAAGCCAGGGTGAGGAACCAGACCACGTCTCCCAGAAACCAAGCATCCCTGCTACCTGACTGCCTCTGCATCCTTTTCCTCCCCAAGGAGATGTGGCCAGGCTGCGGGAGGGGAATGCAAAGACCATCGTAACGGGAAGATCAGGTTTGTGCCTTGGTGTGCCCAGGACCGGGCAGGGAGGAGAACCTCCAGTGTTCCACCCTGAGGGACTGCAGTGACCGACCTTGGACTGCAGCGACCGGGAGGCCAGGAAACCCGAGGCATTGCCACTGACTCAGCACGGCTAACAAATGACCTCGGCTGTGAAAAGGCTCATCAACATCCTGCGCTGAGCTCAGCACACACCCTGGCAGAGGCAATCTCGGCACCAAAGGGCATAGTGACCTCTCCGTCCCTGTAGCTTGGTGCATGGAAGAACAGGCACACCACGGCCACCTCCATCCTGAGGGGAACAAGCACAGAGGGGATGGGACCACAGACATGGCCTTCCAAAACCCTGCGGAGGCCCAAGACATTCCTCCCCAGCTCTCCCTTTGCATTTCCCTCTTAGAGTCATGGTGTCCAGATCCAAAAACCTAAGGTCAGGCTGCTGGTGGCCTGTGGGGCAAGCGGGTGTGCGGCAGCAGCATCCCTGGGCAGGGGTCTTTGCACCACCTTCAGCATCTTCAGGGCAGGCACCTGCATAGGAAACCAACCCCGCTGTGACAGAGCCTACCTCCCCGGGGCTGTAACCCACAGACCCACAGAGAGCGGAGCCAGACCCCGCCAGGGAGCCGAGGTGCTGGATGCAGAGAGGTTGGCAGCACAAACACTGACACTGGCATGAATGCTGTGCCCACACCTTGCTAAAGCCATGGCACAGGCAACCCACCAGCAGAAAATCCCATCCCATCACCGGTAGGACAGCAGCTGCCTCACATGGGACATACACCAGCCCATCCCGTTAGCCTGCTGGAAACCAGACACATCTTCCAAACCAGGAGAACCACACCATGAGCAGCAACCTGGCTGGTGGGCTAGGGAGGCTGGGGTCAATAAGGTTTGGGGGCAAAGGACCACTACAGCAACTGATAACTCCTAACAGGTATAAAAACACCTGCTCAAAGACTAGTTTTGTCATTGCCCATGAAGATATGACTATCCAGAGAGGTCAGGAGGACCCGGCAGCCGGTGTCCCTTGTCCCCATATCACCTACAAATGACCACACGCGCCAGGGTGATCATGAGGATGGTGGGTATGAGTGTGGGAGAGAGTGGATCAATGAGAAAATGAATGTGAGCACATAGCTGAGTAAAATAAACCTGCTTAAAGATGGTGTAAATAAGCATCAGCTTCCCCACCCATATGCTCTGGCATTGCTCTCCACCGAGGGGCACGAATGCCAGCCAGGACAAGACGGTGGTGGGGAGTGGCTGGCTTGCGTGCCCACCCAAGCCCTGGGGATGAAAACCCCACGGTGAGCCCCTTCCCTTCAGTGGTGAGCCCGCCTTCGGCACCGCCGCTCGTGTGTCCCCCCAATGCTTCGTGTGTCCCCCCGCCCTCTGAGAGCTTCCTGCAGAACAGGACGGCACGATGGCACAGGGACCCACCGCAAGGGACCACATGAGCACCAGGACGTCCGTTCCTGGGACAGAAAATGGCCGTTCTCCTCTCCTCACCCATTACTCCCAACCTGCCCTGCCAACACAGACCGTCTAAACAACGTAACCCACCAGGAGGGCAAGACTGTGACCCTATTTTGGGGACTTAAGCAAGTTTTTCTGCTCTCAGGAGTGGCAAGCTGCCACCACCGTCGGGAAACCCTGTGCAGGGTCGTGCTGCCCCAGGGACTCACCTGAAACCAAGGCAGCATTTGAGAGCAAAACCCTCCCCCTGCCACGTCCCCCTGCGGAGGCTGCCGTGTCACCCCCAGCTCCCTGCCCTCCCCTTCCGACCCGGCACCGCCATGCAGACCCAGGGTGCCCATGTTTTGTCACTGGGACAGACTGAGCTCCATGTATGAGGTTTTTGAACGAGAAGGCGTCCCAGCCCCTGGCCTCCAGTGGGGCTCTCTGCAGGATGACATTTGTGGCCTTCCGCCGTGGCACGGCAGCCACCTGCACAAGCCCCTTCTCCCGGAGGGATGCTGTGGACCAAGCAGGGCAGCACCGACTCGCTGCAGCGCGGCTCGGCGCGGGAATAAAGCCAAACCTCAGGCAACGGAGAGCAAACGGCCGCGACGGTGACAGCTACAGCCGGGGAGGTTTGTC
>NW_010548858.1:21901-23722 GCF_000687285.1 Phaethon lepturus
GAGCAGCTCTTCTCCAGTGCCTCCTCCACACCTGTGCGAGCCAGCAGCTGCTGGAGCCAGCGCACGGCAATTGGGAAGGAAGAACTGGAGCGGAGTTTATTCACTCCACCCCCAGCCCTTTTCGCCACATTTGACTAAGCTGCCACTGCAGGCTGGCTCTAACCCGTGTTCGGTTCATATTTCAATATCCTGCTGCGCACACAGCCTGCTTAGCCCCTCGCACCGCACTTTGTGTGCACTAAGCACCAAGCAAACATGAGCTAATAGGGCTGCCCCAGGGCAGGGGCCCGTCGTTCATTCTGCACCGCGCACCCTTGTCCTCTGACAACGCTTAAATCAACGCTCTTCAGCACAAAGGATTCCCCGGGCCAAGGCCAGCCCAAGCACAGGGCAGGGAGCCACCGGGCTGCTGGTGGGCGATGGCTGGGAGCAGAGAGCCAGGAAAGGGGGCTTATAACAAAGATGGGGACAGACTTTTTAGCAGGGCCTAAGCAGGACAAGGGGTAACGTTTTTAAACTAAAAGAGAGTAGATTCAGACTAGATAGAATGAAGAAATTTTTATGAGGGTGGTGAAACACCAGCACAGGTTGCCCAGAGAGGTGGTAGACGTCCCATCCCTGGAAACATTCAAGGTCAGGTCGGACAGGGCTCTGAGCAACCTGACCTAGTTGAAGATGTCCCTGCTCCTTGCACGGGGGTTGGACTAGATGGCCTTTAAAGGTCCCCTCCAGCCCAAACCATTCTATGATTCTATGAAAAAGCCGGGGTTGACTGCAGGGGACAGAGACCCAGGTTGCTCACAAGTGGGAAAGGGGCAGGGAGTCATCCTGGGGCTCTCGGTGAACACATGCACACACGTACGTGCATTCAGGAAAACAGTATTTCAGGAAAACTGTAAAGAGACCACCGGGTCCTTGCTCCCAGCTGGAATGCTGAAGGCTGTTCACAGTCCCCACAGCAACCCCTGTGCTTGCAATTAATTAACGATGATATGTGAAGATGAGGACAACTCCCAGTCCCTGCTGTCTGCGTGACTAAGGGCCACCGCAGCAGCCAGCCCGAGGGAAGGGCTTGAGCTTCCCCACAAAGGGCACCCCCGGGTTGCTTACCGCCTGCCAGCTCCAAGAGCACGCCATGCTGTGCCCACGCGCAGCCAGCCTGGCAGCAGCAGCAGCAGCTCCCATTTGGCACCGAAGGCCAAGGCAGGCACCCCTCAGCAAGGCTGCGACAGTGGTGGGACGCTGGGCGCTTACAGGCAGATTGCTTCTTCCTCCACCCAGGTAACCATGCTCAAACAGAGGAGGATTTTAAGGTCTCTGTGAAGGAAAGTGCCACCTCCACTGGGAAAAACACTCCCTCATGGAAACCTATATGGAAACCAGGAGCAGCTGTGCCGCAGTCGGGGGCCAGCCCAAAGCTGTCACTGTGGGTCGCAGGCATCTTCCACAGTGCCACAAGGCGCCAGGAGCACTGCAGTCCCTGGAGATGGGGGAAAAGGCAGCTCTTTCCTCCCCGAGTCCCTTCCGCCATTTGGGGAGCAGGGAGCTGTGGGAGGTGGAGAGGAGAGTGGGAGGTTTATCTGCTGCCGTTTATAAAGCCACCTGCTGCAGAGAGACTGCCAGCCACGGGAGCAGCCAGCACGGCCACAGCCATCACAGTGAGCAGAGGGAACCTCACCCCAGGGCAGAGGGAAGGAGAAGACTGGCAAGGAGAGGACTTGGGCTGCGCATGAGGGGGATGCAGACTGGGAAGCCCAATACCACACTGCTTGGACCAGGCAACTCTGGTAGCTTTGCACCCTGGTGTCCTACCCCTCCCAG
>NW_010548858.1:23877-25832 GCF_000687285.1 Phaethon lepturus
CCGCCCCGAGCCCCTTCCGCCATTTGGGGAGCAGGGAGCTGTGGGAGGTGGAGAGGAGAGTGGGAGGTTTATCTGCTGCCGTTTATAAAGCCACCTGCTGCAGAGAGACTGCCAGCCACGGGAGCAGCCAGCACGGCCACAGCCATCACAGTGAGCAGAGGGAACCTCACCCCAGGGCAGAGGGAAGGAGAAGACTGGCAAGGAGAGGACTTGGGCTGCGCATGAGGGGGATGCAGACTGGGAAGCCCAATACCACACTGCTTGGACCAGGCAACTCTGGTGGCTTTGCACCCTGGTGTCCTACCCCTCCCAGGACCAGTGCAAGGTGGGCAGCGTTCACGCCTGTCCTGTCGATCCCCTTCTCCTCGGGCCACCTGCGCACCTCCCCTCCCACTGCTCTGGGGGCGGCCTTGGCGCCCGGCGGCTGCCAGCCTCCCCCTTCGCTCCTCCCCAGCTTCGAGCAGCCACAACGTCCCCCGCCGCTGGTTCTGCTGCAGGAGCAAAGAAACACTCCTGCCCCAGCCAGCCCCCACTCCCTGCACGCACAAAAGCTTCCTCCCGAGAGCAGTGGGTTACAACACTATATATATCCACACATAACATATGATTTTATTGCATCTGCAGAGCTAGAACATTTCCATGCCTGTGCTCGGTGCTGGGAGCAGCGCGAGGTTTGGGCTGCCGCAGGAGCCCATGAGCACGCTGCTCACCAATCCCGGCCCCGCCGAGGCTTTCCTCCCGCCTCTGCCCAGCTTCTGAGCAGGTTTGGGCAACACCAGACGACCGGGATGAATCACGCCGCCCCGGGAGTGTGGGAGCTGGCAGCTCAGCGAAGGCTCCGGCAAGAGCAGGTTGCACAAGCAGGGATGGCCCCGGCAGCCGCTGCTCTAGCTGCATCCAGCCGTGCCAGAGGAATTAGCTCTCCGCATACCGGCTTGAGTCAATAGCGCATCAAAGGGAAGGGGAAGCCTTTGATGGTGAACACAGGGACCTGCAACAGCAGGACAAGGAGAGAAGGTGCTCCCCAAGGCCTGGCTCGGCCACCTCCATCCCTTGGGGATGCATCCACACGGAATCCACCAAATTGCTGCCGCCCCCGCCCCCAGAAGCAAATGTGGTCCTTGAAAAGGAGGAGGGAAGAGACTGAATCCGTCTCAAGGTCTCAATACCAGATCGTGCTGCCTTTGCCTGGGCCGTGGGCCAGCTGCCTGCCCTCCCACCAAATCCTGCTCCCGCACAGGGCCAGCCTGGCGCTGCTTTTCTCTGGGGCAGTGGAGGGAGCACTTGGTCTCCCCGGTCGCTGGAGCACACATCCAGCTGCCTCTGCAGCCCACACAGCCTTCGGGGCAGATCAGAGGAAAGCTGCTGCTGCTGCTGCGGCCGGGAAGGGAGGCAGCTCTCCCAGGCGCACGTGGAGCTGCAGACTTGCAGCTCTGCAAAGCACCGACCGTTCCAGCCTCCTCCCGCAGCGACGGGTGCTCGCGCACACCAACAAGACAGCTCATCCCCATCACTCCCATCACCTCCAGAGAATTCCCCTTGCCCAGGACACCCGAGCACAGCCCCAGGCCCGGGACACCCGGGCACAGCCCCAGCCACGCCCCTGCCACAGGGCAGGGCAGAGCAGAGCCGAGCAGAGCAGAACAGACAGCCCATCACACGCACCAGCCTGTTCTCCTTTCCTCCATGGACCTGGGGAGTCAAATGGCCCTGGAGCATCAGAGATAAGAGGGAAATCGTGGGGCTGTTGGGATGGCACATCAGTGCACCCCAAGCCAGCAGGAGCAGGGAGCCGAGCAGAGCAGAACAGACAGCCCATCACACGCACCAGCCTGTTCTCCTTTCCTCCATGGACCTGGGGAGTCAAATGGCCCTGGAGCATCAGAGATAAGAGGGAAATCGTGGGGCTGTTGGGATGGCACATCAGTGCACCCCAAGCCAGCAGGAGCAGGGAG
>NW_010548858.1:25843-32502 GCF_000687285.1 Phaethon lepturus
GGCCCACCCCTGACACGCCCCTGCCGCAGGTGGGTGGCCCAGCACACGGGGGCGAGCAGGGCACGGCCGGCCGGCACACAGCTCCTGCTGTGCCAGTGCCACAGGCTGGCGCTGCCCACACTCACCGCGCTGCCTTCCTGCCCCGCTCCGGCCGTGCCCAGCAGCCAGCAGCTGCCCACAGCTCCCGTAAGGGGCGTCGGGAGGGATGGATGTGACAGAGGAAAACACAAGAAATGGTTTCTTTCCCTTCAGGCAGAGAAGAAAGTGTCACATCTGGACATGTACAGCAGGATGTACATGTACCCCTTTTCCAGGCTGGGAAAGGGACAAGGCATTAGAGAGAAACTGTGGGCCGGGAGGCACAGCATCGCCCAGAGGACGTGGTGAGACAGATGGCAGATTTGGCAGCAGGGTGGTCACGGAGCGACCTACAAGCTCTTCCCACTGCAAGAGCAAGCAACACAACACTGTGTAGGGGCTGTCAGCCCAGCCCGGCACGTTTGAGGAGGGCTTGCATCCTTTTAAACACGCCACATCCAACAGCTAGCATCAGAGATGCTCTGTGGGCAAGTCAGCCTTGGAAAAAGGCTATCTGGGATCAGGGGGGAAATGGGAAAAAAGATCAGGATGGCAAGTTTCAGGGGCAGGGAGGCAGAGAGATTGTCCCGGGTTTCCCTGCACAAGCCTGCACACCGGGCCACGTAGCCACGCTGGTGCTCGGGGAAGGGCTGGCAGCACCTGCACCGCTCTGCCCACCCTGCCAGCAGCACGGGGTCCCCAGGCAGCCACCCCCTGCCCTCCAGAGCACCACTGCTCATGTGGGAGAGAAAAGGAAAGGAAATTAAATATGTGGCACTACAGCAGATGGATGCAAAAGGAGACTCCCCAAGCCCATGCCCCCTTCTCCCTCCAGAGCACTTTGGGCACAGCAGTGCTGGCACCAGGAACACAGCTGGCTGAAGAGACTGGGGACCCAGGCGGAGAGCAGTGTCCCAGCAACAGCCACTGCAAACCTCTCCACAGCCCAGCAGCTGTTGAGGCCCTGCCACAATTAGCAGGAATCAGACAGGCTCTGTGTCCATTTTGGGAGAGATGCTCGGGGATGCAGCATTGATACAGAAGGGTTTTCACAGTGGCTGGGTGTCCTGGCCCAGCCCCAGCCCAGGCTCCTGCTTTCCACCTGGTTTCAGGTATGTTCTCCCTGCCTGCATCCCCACCCAGCACATCCCAAACCTGCCATCAGGAATGCTGCTCTTGCCTGGCTGGGCTGGCCCCACAGCGAGCGCCCCGAAGTCCCGTACTCAGCCTCTGTGGTACCAGCCAGGCATTTACTAAATGAGTGAGGGTCTCCACCTCCTCATCCACTACGTGGTTGATGTAAGGGGATGTGTGGTGCACATGATGCTGCGTAGCTGACTTCCCTGCTCTGGGAAGCATCTTCCCACCTGGAAACACAAAGAACCTCCAGACAGTTTGAGAAAACTTAAGGTGAGAGTGCATGAGACCTCAGCACCGTCTCCCAGCCTGGCTGCCTGGGGCAACCAGCGCTTCCAGTAAAGTATGGGCATGGCACATCCTGAAACATCCCTCTGCTTCACCAGTGCCATTGCCACACCTGCTTTTACTAGAGACAAAAAGCTGTGCAACCGCAGACGCTGCGGAGGCTCCGGCTCATCCTGACACCCCTGTGCTGACCACAGCCCCAGGAGGGCGAGCAGAGCTCTGCACAGGCAGCCAAACCCTCCTCGAGTGGCGAGGATCAATATATAAGTGATGCTGAATCCCGCACTGTTGCCTTTTCCCTGGGGATAAGACCACCTGCAGGACGCACTGGTCTCCAAATCCTGCCTGGCTGCTTTTCATGCTTCTCCTGGTAGCACAGCTCCATCGCGGGGCGCGTGGATGTCGTGCTGGAGGGAGCGGACCAAAAAAGAACCAAAAGCCAGGTGTGAAGAGCCACAGGAGGGCACTGGGAAGGCTCTTTCTAACACTCACCATGGCATGGAGAGACTCTGTGCTCAATGAGCTGCAGGACCAGCCTGAACTGAGAGCGGGCTCCAGTGATGCTGCTGGCACTGTGCAGAGCACCCAGCTGGCCACGCACACGGGCATGACGGCAAAACCCAGCCACACAGATCAGCTCTGCTCAATGAGGGAGTGAAATAGCACCCTGCTGGCACAAACACCCTCCTCGCTTCCCACCTCTCGATCAAGGCAAGTTCCAGGGAATGGAAAGCTTTCCCTAGCATGTTCAGGGAGCGGGCGGCCAGCCTGCAGCACCGAGAGCAGGATCGGACCCAAAGCTTGGCGGGTCCCATCACACGCCTGCGCACTCCTTCTCTGACCCCAGGGTGTGGGGATGGGGAGGACAGAGTGCTGGCACGGTGGAGTCCCACAGGCAGTCGGGGAGGTGGAGGGACACTCTCGAGCACCGCTCCCAGATAAGACTTTAAAGGCAACAGATGTACAGAAACTTATTCTGCCCCCCAGATATTTTCCACAAAAAATCCCAAGCCCAAAGAAATGTAGAGTGAAATCCCTTCTCTGCTGAAACCAACTGCAACATGCCTTTCACGAAGGCCAGAAATTCACCTCCTCATTACAGAGGGAAAGAAACCCCTGAAGTTTGAACCTGTGCAGGGGCTAGCCAAATAAACAGCCAGCCCCTCAGACATAGCTGCCAGGATGAAGGAATCCTTAAACCTAATGATTACCCCAGAACACAAGTAAAGCTGTAGTTGTGATAGCGTACGTATGTACCCAAGAGAAGGCTTAGGGCATGGTCATAGTTTCTGTAAGGCCAGTTACTGAAGTTTTGCATAACTAAGTTTATCCAATCCAGTTTGCAGGATATCAGAGGACTGTATTTGCAGAAACATCCATCTTCTGACTTTCCTGCAATGACTGAACTAACTTGAAAGTCTTTAAAATGCACCATTATCAGGAGGTGGCCCAGCCACAGCAGCTGTTATTAGCAGTATTTGCTTTGTTTGAGGTTTTTTTATTACTGAACAAGGAAGAATTTGATGAAATTTCATGGAAGAAAACACAAGAAATTAAAAACTTGCATGAAAGAAAATTAAACTTGATGAAAACCTCCCAACAGATAAATCCAATGAAACTGCCTGATGAGAAGATTAGCAGTAGCGTAATAGGAAAGGAAAAAGCAATAAAGAGGACTTGGAACTAGAACAAAGAAAAGAATTATGACTTTTGGAAACATATACCTGACTTAAAACTAATCAGATTTTGTCTGAACTGAAAACTTTTTAAATTAAAAGACAGGCTATTGGGGGCTGTCCCAGTGATGGCTGGGATCCTAGCTGCACTGCTGCCCTGTGGCCCATGGTCCACCACTTCCAAGCCTCGAGAGTCACCCTGCAGCTTGCCAGCCCTCATGTGACGTCTCTGCACCTCAGCCTGTGCCACTTCCCTGGCATGTCATCCTAGCATGGGTCATCTTGCTGCATGGGTAGCACAGCAAGGGGACTCCTCCGGCAGGGTCACCTTGGCTTGGCCAATGCAGGGTCCCCAGGCCTCGTCTTAGGGTACCACGGGCTCACTTTGGGCCACAGCCAGGAGCTGCTCCCCAGCTATCGCTCCAAACCTGAGGTTCGCCTTAACTCCCCCTCCTCTACCTTCTCTGAATTTCAGTCTCCCCTGCCCCATCCAATGTAGCACATTAAGAGGCTCGTCATCCATCACCTATGGCCCAGCTGCCTCCTACCACCAACTCCCAGCTAAGAATAAAGTGCTCCCCAGTGGAGCAGGGCCAGAGCCCCTTCCTCTCTCTATTAGGAGGACCTCAAAATGACATGACGACATGTTTTTCCACCCCTCATAACCTGCCTTTTAGCACTTAGGGGTGCAGTGGAGCTTGGCTTGTTCAGACCCTCTCAGCTCACCCACAACCTGCAGATGACAAGACACAAGATGTTGGTGCTGGGAATAGGGGAATCAGGTCACACAAAGTTTTCACAACAGGAGCACTGAGCCTCTCTGCTCTGGTACTCCATTTTAAACACATCTTTATATGAGATCACACTACAACAGCACAGAAGCCCCTCCTTGGTCAAAACGGTACCCACAGCTTCTCATGGAGACTCTGCTGGGAGCTGCACAATTGATCCCAGTGTTGAAATGTTTCCGTACCGTGGCGTTCATGCTCCCCAGCGGCTAGGCAACATTACAGTAATTTCAATTAGGAAGGCTATTTCTCAGCCAAAGAGGTTTTCTCTGCAGCCCTTAGCATGACTGCAGCTCTTATGCCAACACAGCCATCCACTAAGAGAGGTCCACACCAGGACAGGCAAAGCAGGACAGCTGTGGGGCTTAGGTAACCACCAAGATGAGTCATAAAAAGCAAACCTGGTGGTTTGTCTGATGGCTGATCTGCCAGAGCGGTGAGGGTGATGCGGGGACCAGGGCAGTGGGCTGGGAGGGGGGAGCCCATGCCCCCTGCCAGGCTACTCCACCCCACTTCCCTCTGCAGAGAGGTCCTGCGGGACCTGCCGTGCCCAGTCTCACCCATTAACCAGCAACAATAGTGGCTTGGGTGATGGGAAGGGCTGTGCACAGCTACCTGGCTGGGGCTGTCCCATTGTTGCTGTAATGGTGTGAGCAAACTGCTGCCATTGTCCCCACCTAATAACAAGGTGTGATCACAGCCTAGTTACCAGTCCCAGCTACATCTGAAGCAATAACTTCAAGCCAGCTTTTAAAAGATATTTAGGCATCTTAAAGCATGGGTAGATGCCAAGTGGGATCCTCAAAAGCTCTAAGACCTCTTGTTGAGAGATCTCATAGCTGGTTAGGGACTGAACACAATCAAGCCATAGCCGAAGGAAAATGGGACTGGAGCTGCTTCTCCTGAAATAACCTCAAAGCAAACCTGCTTTTGCTCTGAGCACAGTGCATGAGCAATGCAATGTTTTCTTCAAAGTTCAGGCTAAGTACACAAAATATATTTACAACAGTTAAAGTAGGTAAGAAGAGCTGTTTCACCAAATGCAGAAGTGACAACGGTAGAAGGCTTTGGTGTTTATAGGACTCACGGAGTCAGCATTTGAACAGCACACTGATGTTTGCCTAAGAGTTTAGGTGACTGATTAGTTTAATATCAATTGAATTCACTTGTGGGTGTTAGAAACATTTCTCCCTCTCCTTGCTGCTTTGGGAAAGCTCTCGCAGTCTGTTAAGACAGGAGTACTTCCTGCGAGGAATATTTTAAAGCAGTGACACTCCTCCTTTTACAACTCTGCGGGTGTGCTGAAATCTGCCTGACTTTCCCTTGGACTAGAAGTCTCTGCGTGGAAGGAGGACAGTATTTACCTAAGTGGGTCTATGCACCCCCCTGACCAGCATCCCCAGCAAGCACCGCTATTTCTGTCCTTATTTGCAGGACCACCCTACGCTTACCACTATCAGCAGCCACCAAACCAGGGATGAACTAGTTAACTGCAGGGAAAGCTCTCAACAGGAGAGCAGCTACAGAGCAATTCAAGTGTTATCATAAAAAAAAAAAAAAAAGAGAGAGAGAGAGAGAGAGAGAGCTGAAAGGCATTCAGAGGAGTTGCAGGAAGACAGGAGCCAGGATGCTGCCATGGGAAGGCAGAGGTTTAAGCTTACAGGGAAGCCAGAAAAGCCCATATGTGCTATGAAGTCAGAGGTTGCAGGGGTGCTGGCGGCTTCCCTGCTTTTATTTATTACTTATTTGTTTGCCAATGGCTGTTTGCCAGGCTACTTAAGACAAATCCATCCTGAAAGAGCTGCTTCTGCTTCCCTCTCCATCTGCTGCCCAGCCCTGACCACCACTTTGCAGGGTAGCAGGGAAGACAGCGAGGGCAAGGTTCAGGTCTGGTCTCAGGGCCAGTCTTTCTGCCTTCTGCTTTTTCCACACTTTCTCCCCTCTGAACAAATACTGCAAACCAGTTCAACAGCACCTTTTATCCCACACGGCACATTTTGCCATCTCTCCGCTGCCCAGACAAGGCAGCCTGACCTGTCACAGACTATCGTAAAACCCCAACATGGAGCAAGGTGCTTTTTCATACCTCATTTGCCCACCCAGCTTTCCCCGCACCTCCTGCTCCCCCTGAACTCTCTGAAAGGGGAGAAGGCAGGCATGTACATCAGTCCTGGAGATGGTGGCTAAACAGTTAAAAGGAAAAAGATGTTCCTGCAGAAATAACATCCACCAGCCAGACAAAGGTCTCTCTCTCTTACTCCTGGATAACACCCATTCTGTTCAGGAGGTTTCTGAATTGCAAACCCACCGTGCAGCACCACTGCTGCTAGAGAGGCTGGGGAAGCAAGCGAGGGAGAAGGCAGGGCCTTGATCCGGGGACAAATCTGGATGAAGTTATAAATTGGGGGAGAGCAGCTTGGCCAGAGCATTAGATCATCCTGACCCGACATCCCTTTCAGAGTCATCAGTCTCTGAAAGCTGGAGGGAGAAATGAGGAGAGAACCCCCTCCTCTCCCCTGCTAGCACGAAGCGTTTCTAATACTGTCAGGTGTGGCTCCCGGAAGGAGGATTCTGTGGCCAGGATGATGTGGGGACCGAGCACAAGCCATGGCATGACACAGCGGTGGGATGACATTTTATCTCGCATCAGAGGACGGCAGCGCAGGCCAGGGCGCCTGCCCTGGGAAGGGAC
>NW_010548859.1:0-3685 GCF_000687285.1 Phaethon lepturus
TGGGGAGGGGAGGGATGGAGCGGCCCGGGGGGCACCGGCCTCCAGTCGAGGTCAGCCCGCCACAAGGCCATTGCTTTAACCTTGCTTTCATACTTACTTTGTCTGGTACTCTCACGTTTGAACGGTTCTATTGATAACATTCTAAATACTTTTGTTACAAGTGTCCACAGATGAGAAATAAATGAACGTAATTCATGCTTTTGCAAAACTGTAGCAGCACCGCTATCAGTGGAGTTACAATTGAGTATTTTTCTCATTCTGCCACATACAGATTCATGTACTTCAGTTGATAAGGTTTGAGTCTCACGAACAGAAATTACGATGTAACTATGTAATCACATCATGTTTGCTTAGCTCTTGGTCCCATAAGGCTGAACTCTTAGGCACTTCAAAGACAACAGAAAAATACTATGGAGTCTATGGTATTGCAGTTTTTAATTACCTTTTGTCCTAGGCCTTTATCCTACATTTTCACGTGGTGCAAGTTTTTGATACATTTTTTCTAACATTCTCTTTGGTGAGAGTTTGAGATATGTACTTAACAGGATCAAGCCCTTAGTGTTATTTGAATAAGTGTATGTAGGGGCTGAGAATAAATGAAAATAAACACACAGTTAGGCAGCCTTTCTATGCTTATACAAACTGAATTTTAAAATGGCAGTTTACACAGATTTTAATTAAAAAAAGAATAAAAACTGCAAATAGAGTTCCTCGGTCAGAGAAAAATGTCCATCTCATTCCTAAGCATGGCATCTGTGTAGACATTTAAAAACCCTAAGTAGCAAATTAAGTAATCTATAAATAGTGTAGAAGAGTTAAAACAAAGGTTCCTGTTCATTGTGAGCATCCCCATCCTTGCCAGAATGGGGAACATGGTCAACAAGACGAAGATACTATTTCTAAATGTTATTTTGTAGATGTGAGAAGAACCATTCTGACATGAAGTTATAATAAAGAAGATTCAGAAGCAGAAAAAAATGGCTAAAGCTTTGAGTCTAAAATAGATGCACAGTAGCTATTGATCCATTGAATAACAATTCTTTATGTAGAAATTATAGATAGATCGCAGCTACCCATATAGGGGAAGTTCTTTAGGAATTCTCAACTCTTCTTACTTGGAGGAAACGCAAAGAAAACACTTTCCACTGAGTATGTATCTTGTGTATATATTTTCAGTAACCGTGTGGAAGCCTGGACTAGGGATGTTGACTTCCTGCTCCGACAAGAAGGGAGGCCCATGGTGAATCTTACTGGTGATCGGAAACATGTGAGAGTGATGGAAGCAGATTGGCGGAATACTGATAAAGCAGTAAATTGGATAAAGGAAGAAGCCATTAACTTTACTCAACCATTTGTTCTTTACTTGGGACTAAACTTACCACACCCATATCCATCCCCTTATGCAGGGGAAAATTTTGGATCCTCTACATTTTTAACATCTCCCTATTGGCTTGAAAAGGTATGTGAAGATGAAATTTAAATGTAAATTAATTTATAACTTTACTTATTATGAACAGTATTTTATTCCCTGTGTGATTTTTTTCAGACCCAGTTTTGCTATTTGAGTATACAGAAAGTACTTGGATGAGATGTTAGATTTCTGATTTGAGGCAAAGTAAACAGAAGTGAAGAATTTCTCTCTGTTGTAGGAAAGGGTTTGTTAGTAGTAGTCACTGAATCAATGAAGACATTTGGAGTTCAATGTCTAAAAACACATTAAACAGAGGTTGAAGCCATTGCTATTCTTTAGCTCTTTTTTTTTTTTTTCAGTTATGGTCCGAAGTTCACTGTTTATAATTTTCTGTATTGTGCTTGTTGTAAATGATGCTATATGTAATTATTCTGTTTTGTAGTGAGAGGTTGACTTTTCCTACAATATGAAGCTGGAATGGCAAGTAGTAAGGAACAGCAGAAGATCCTCTTTTCTGTTAACTTCTTGCCATGCTACTGTAGCTTTTCAGTGTTGCTAGTGTGCAGGAAAATCCCATTATGTCCGTATGTGGAAAGCTAACGGATAGCACTCCATTCCCAAGAAGTAAATAATTTTTCTCTGTCTTGTGTGGTCTCCAGGTACCATTATTTGTCATAAAAATATAAATGGATTACAACAGCTTTCACTGCATGAAGGCATTAAGGTTCTCTGCCACTGAAGAACAGAGAATTAGGTTTGAAAAGACTTCATGCTTACTTCAGAAAACCACCCCATGTGCAATTTATATAACTCATTTGTCCTTTTCTACTGGGAAACTGCAAAATCTCTTTATCTAGGTGCAACAAAAATACAAAGACTTAGAAAATAGGATATACAGGTGAAGGTTGAGAGATGTGTATTTCTTTGTAATAGTGAGGGTTGTGGGTTCTTCTAGGAATGGTGAGAAGTTTGTGGGGAGAGGAAGAGCATGGGGAAAAAACTGCGTTTGGAAAAGGCATGATCTAACTGGGATATTAAGGAAAACTTTCTAGGTGCTAATTGCTAGGTTAGACATGTCTTGGGAAGTGGGGATACCTTTTTTCAAGTCACAGAGAGAGTTATAACATCTCTGACAAATTTTTGTTACCCTTAATGCAGTTAGAATACTTAAACTCCATAGTTTGCTGAGGTCCTTTCCACCACTACCTGTGCATACTCAGGTATGTAAACCACATACTACCATTTATTGAGCATTGGCTGATTCTTCTGAATGTATCTGTGTTTTGGCCATGGAAGAAGCAGTCTTTAAAAATGACAGGGATCAGTCTTGTGAAGAAGTTTGAGTGCATAGATGAAGACCTTGAATGAAATTATATTTACTGGGGCAGTGATACAGAATGGAGTATGAGCATGGTATGTTTATGAAACCCTGTGTGGCTAAGCAGATAGTCCTCTGTATTTTCCACAAGCTGGCACTTTTTCAGGGCAGGTGACTTCTTTCCTAGCTATGACTTAAGACGGACCAAGGGATTATGACTTTGTGAATCCTTAAAACTAGGTTGTAGCCCTGTAGAAAAGGGTTCTCTTCTGACAAGTTTTGGGTGGAGGGGGACACTTTCTGCTCTTGTTATATCTTAAGCAACTAGTAAATACCATTTGAAGAGTCTAAAATGTGACCTTATGTAGCCAAGGACCTTCAGCAATAGGGAAATGACTGAATCAGTTATCTGCTATTATTTTATGTTCTATGATTTCTTCTTGCAGCCTTTTTTCTATAGGGCCTAAGAAAACTTGGAGTTTGGTATGTCTGTTTGACTATTACAAAGCTGCGTTTTATTCCTATGGGCACTTTAACTCTTGCTGTCTTACCAGCTGTTTAGATGACTTAATACATCTGCTAGATAATTCAAGAGAGAAGATTGACAGTTGTGGGAGATGGAACTTTGTGGGTATTGGAACACATGGCCGTAATAGCGCTGGTGGTCAAAGGTATACAGAATCACAGAATCACTAAGGTTGGAAAGGACCAACCATTAATCCAGCGCCACCATGTCCCCTAAACCATGTCCTGAAGTGCCACATCCACACGGTTTTTGAACACTTCCAGAGATGGTGACTGCACCACCTCCCTGAGCAGCCTGTTCCAGTGCTTGACCTCAGTGAAGAAATTTTTCCTAATACCCTGTGCTTGAGAGACAGACCCTACGCTAGTAGCTCCCCAGACAGCTCTTAGTTATCCATGCCACACCGCAAGGCAAAGCCAAACTGGGTTCA
>NW_010548859.1:3716-12966 GCF_000687285.1 Phaethon lepturus
ACTTAAATTGCTACACCAATAAACAGGGATGTACTGCTGCTAGGGACAACTGTGGTCTGATTGCCTTGGTGCTGCATGGAGCCCCTTGGACCTGAAGTGCCTCAGTTACTTTATCAGGAACCAGTGCTGCCCACGTTTGGGGCCAGCCCAGGACTGAAGCTGTGGCTGCAGCCCTGGGAACGTGCTGCACAGGCACCGGAGTTGCTGTGCCATAATCTAGGCCTCAGCTCTGCTTGTTAGAGAAGATTTTCAGAGGTAAATGAGTGACAGGTGTGGTTTTGTTTAATAAACTTAAGTTTTCCATAATGAGATTATGTATTCTCTGCGTTGTGGTAATTTGTGCTTTAAGTCTATATGCAATTAACTGTTAAATGCAGCACGCACTTAAGGGAATGCTTGCAAGTGTGACTGTCTAGGCTAAATGTATATGTCAAACTTTGAGGCTCTAAAGCTGGTGCTGCAGCACATAGTATCTGTGAGCATGCCAGTTTGAATATACAAATCAAGCATTATTTGTAATTTATTGGCTCCTACTTTTCAGTTTTAAACTGATCTTACACTTCTTTATAACTATTAATTTATAAATCAATGGATATCTGTAGAAAGAAATAGAAAAATATTATAAAATTGGACTAATGTAGTAAATTCTTTTTATCAAGATGTCATCATCTGCTGCCCTGGAGACCTCACCAGACTAACTAAATTTCTGTGGTGTTCTCTAGGCTCACATAACACACAATCTTTTTGATACATATGGTTTATAGTTATCCTATAGCTGATGAGACACTACTGTACTTACTCTAGAGTACAGTTCCAGAAGACTGTTCTGCCGTATCTCTCTTAAAAAAAATATATTAGCTGGTAAAGCACATATTTCTGGCTCCTAGCCTTAGTTTCTAACTGATTTTTGTAGCTCTCTTTTAAAATTACTTCATGCCTGTGAAAGCATGGAGGGGAAGTATGGAGGAGGTAGCAGCACCATGTAACAGATAAGCAGCTGGTGTTTCCTGGACCACAAATTGAGAATTGTGAATTTATCCTAAAAAGTTTTAAATTAAATCTGTTTTGAAAAAAAATTGTTTAATTCAGCTGCTAAACTAATGTTAATTTCCTCTTATTTTTAGGTAACATATGAAGCTATTAAAATACCCAAGTGGTCTTCTCTTTCAGAGATGCATCCTGTAGACTATTACTCATCTTACACCAAGAATTGCACAGGAAAGTTTACAAAGCAAGAAGTGAGAAACATTAGAGCATTTTATTATGCTATGTGTGCGGAGACAGATGCCATGCTGGGTAGGTAATATTCCGTTATACACTGGATTTTCTTGTTCTGATGTTTTTAAGAAAATGCTGATAGGGCTGGTTTTCTGGAAGGAAAAAAAATTCCACAGTTCAGATCTGGGAGTAAGTCACATGGATGTTCCTTCCTCGGTGTATATGGTAAATAACTGGATAGCTTTTAAGGCTATTGCAAGGTGAATTCAGAGCATTCTGAAAAGTAATCACAACCACCAGTGAGAGACCCTGTAAAAGCCTGGTAACTGCAGCAAAACATTGCTTGACCGACGTACGAGAGGAACTAAATACCCTTTGACTAAGTGCTAACAAATAATGGAAACAATTGTGAAGGCGACAGACCGGCAAAGCAAAGCTGGAAGGAAGGATAAATTTTAGGGCACAAGCAGTTTCCCTGGAGATTGATTTCATAGACAGGATGATGGCTATTACACATAAACAGTAAGGTTACCTTTGAAGTCTTCCTTAGCAGCATATTACTGAAAGATAAGAAGAAAAAAAAACCCCAACTAATTAGGCATTCAGAATTCTTCCTAGTTTGCAGTAAGATCTACGTACATAAAAAATATAATGCAAATTGGTCTTCATTTACTGTATTTTATTTCTTAATTTGAAAAGTGACCGTGAAAGAACAGGAAATTCCTTGCATTGTAATATGAAATTCATTAATAAATAAGCTGATCTTTTTAGCAATGTTAGAATGATAAAGTAATTTAAAAGACACAGGATTACTCTTCCACATTTTATGAAAGAGATCAGGAGCCTGACAGTTTTAGGGAATGAAGGTACTGCAAAGCATCTGCACGGGGGTTTAACTTGGTAACGTATTTTAAATTTTTAACTAGTCTGTTCATGCAAGAAGCATCTTACTGTTGTAACGTCAAAGATGCGTGTTTTGCTTCACTACCAACTTTGTTGATCTTGGCCCTGTCTTCATTGCACAAATGTATGTGCAAGGGGCTCCTATGGGGATACAAGCACAGGAAGAAGAGACTTCCACTAGTTATGTGTAAGGTGGATACTGACAGGAGTCCTTCACCCTAAATGTAGTGTCAAGGCTTCTGCTGACCTATTTTATTGCTGTTGAAATAACTATTATTAGTTATGCTAGAAATTAAACCAAAGTGAGGATAGCAAAAGTGCAGCTTGTCCTGTGATATATCCTTGCATTTTGAAATTTTTATGGTGGTTGTTCAGTGCCCTCCACACTGGGAGTCAGAGCCCTGCAACTCACTGATGACTGAACATCATTCTGGGCTGAATGCTTTGGGCTCTGCCTTCTGTGGCAGAGAGAGATGTTTCCAGCCCTCTGTTTAGGATTCCTTAGGGTTTGCATGCTGCTTTGCATGTACAGAAGTGGGAGTGAATATTCTGAAGCTACCCTTTTCTGTATCTTTTTCTTGTTGCAGGTGAGATTATTTCAGCTCTGAGAGATACTGGGCTTCTTAAAAAAACAATCGTTATATTCACTGCAGATCATGGCGAACTTGCTATGGAACACCGGCAGTTCTATAAAATGAGCATGTATGAAGGAAGTTCCCATGTTCCTCTTCTAGTTATGGGACCAGGTGTAAAAGAACAGCAGCAAGTACCAAATGTGGTGTCTCTTGTGGATATATATCCTACTATGCTTGGTGAGTTAAGTCATTTCAAATGAAGATTTTTTTTTCCCCCCAGTTACTATTACTATTATGCATTTGTATTGTAGTCAAAATTATGTCTCTGCTTTGTGAGTCAATGTAGTAACACAACAGGAGATAACGATTTATCTGTGGAGCATACATACGGACTTAATACAAAATGCAAAAAACTGATGTAAAAACTAAATAAAGGAGTTGATGATGTTCCTTATTACTGTTACTGTCTCCAACACAATTACAGTGAATTATTGTATATCTAGGATTATTTTTTTATTTAAAAATGTGATAAAAAACAATCAGATGCATTTTAGAGATGAATAATCCTTGCTAGCCTTCATGCCTAATGGTTTACTATAGAAATTACAGTGTAAAAGCATCCAGAGATTAAACCTGAGAGGATGGCAGCTTCATTAGCTTATCAGAGGAATGTCCTTTGTGAAGGGTCACGTGGAAGAAACATGATAAAGACTTGGTATAAGAAATGTAGAATTGATCTGGACAAGCATAATCAGAAGTGATGACCTTAAAAGGTCCCTTCCAACCCAAAGATTCTGTGATTCTATGATTCTAAGATAATGGATATCCATTCTTAACTTCTTTGGTTATGGAAATACTCATTATGTGGCAGAAAATCAAATTAAAAGGACTGACACCAAATTACTTGCACACAGATGGAAATTACTTTTAAGAGTGAATTTCTGAACAGTTACCTGTGATAAAGCATGCAAGAGATGAATTTCACTGAAACTAAATATTAGGTGAAGTCACAGTTCTCAGCTTTATCTGGCATCTTTTAGGCTACCAATGAGAAAGATATTATTTTCAAGGCAGTCTGCAAAGCTCACTCTTTAAGACATGTCATGTATACACTGCAGTTGCCTGAGAGAACATAGGGCAGTAGATAAAACTGTACTTCTATCAGTAAGCCGGTGAAAAATACTTTTCTATATTGTTGTAAGTTGATTTTCTAAAAACAGAACCAAAGATATTTATTTGCCTTTCTCTTCTCAAAACTTTTGAACCAGTTATCCAGTTGAAAATCAAATATAATCCAAATAGCTTTCTCTTCCGAATTCAGATACCAAATCTTTTATAAAGTATCCTGTATTAGATATGGTTCTTATGTAAGTTGTGGTATCATATGTAAAGAGTTAAAAATCTCTTTTTTTCTTCTTTGTACCTTTTCTCCACATAACATAATTGGTCAGGCAGTTTAACATCCTTCCATCTTGTTGCTTTCCTCCTTTTTTTCTTCCCAGAACTTTGTGTTTATAAGTCCTTTCCTTCTGTTCTGGCAGTTCTCCTTTTCTGTAATCTGAATGTCAAAAAAGGCACATACGTCAAGATGAATGTGAAACGTGAAGAATCATCTCTGTCATCTATTATCTCTTCAGGCTGCATGCTACTGCTGACTAGTGAGGAAACAGATTTCCTTTTTTTTTTATTTTGTGATAAATACAATCCCTTTGCTTTGCGTTGTCTCAGGGCAATAATCTCTCTTAAGACTCCATCCAAATGCTTTGCTCAATAATTCCTCCTTTACTGACTTTGAGATTAGGCACACCCTATAGCGAGTGTGCTACAGATATTTTGATTCCAGCAGAATCTGTGTGGTATGCATAATTCAGCTAGGAGAGCAACAGCTCTTCCTTTTTGTAACAGGATGTAGCATAAGCTTTCCTCCAGACAGCACTGGCTTTGTTGGTCTGGATGGAAGTACCTTTGGATCTCTGCTGGAAAAGCAGGAGTTACCAAAGGTGCCAGCCTGGACCATTCTTTGCATGTTGAGAATGCAGTTACTGCAATTAATAGCATTACTGGTTTAGGAAGATGGAAGAGGGAGGCCTATATCCATTTTTCATTTGTTCAGATGTAGGATGTATTCGTTCAAGGTTTTAACCCACACACTGGAAGATACTGTGTTTACATGTTACAGGTCTTCCTAGTGCTTAGTCAAATGCTGCCCTTATTTAATAGAGGAAGAACTACAGATTAATAACAGGTATATATGCTGTAGAAACAGGGGAGAAAAAGGGAGATATGTGCTGATGAAGGAACACATCACCTGTGGGCAGTCTGTGTGCAGTGAATATCACCACTCGGCGTAGAACAGAAGATAAAATACTACCACAGTGCTCTGTGAAATGGAAAGTGTTGAATTTTGAATGACTATATGCTATGTTCAGTAGTGTGATTAAAAATAGCAATACCATCATACCCTGTTTTTAGGACACACCAAAGTTTAGGTAACATCCTTGGGATTCTCAGCTATGTTTTTCAGAATGTTTCTGAGAGATCTTTGCAGCCTCTTAATATTGACCTGATCTTTGGGAGCTAGAGCCACTTGTGATATAAGTTGGTACTGAGGAACTTTTTCAGGTTACAGCATGTTGTAGGGGCCATCTAGTAGGCTATAGGGTCATCCAGTGTTTTCCATATGTGCACTGTATTGATACCACCTCTGATACCATCTTCATCTCCATCCCTACCAGAGAAGCAAGTGGCCCTGTTCCTCAGCTTCTGCACCAGTTACAGGCGATAAGCATAATGACCACCTTTCGTAAAGTGTTTTGTAATTCACTGTTGAAGAATGATAGATAGGAGCTTAGCACCATTATTGTGGAAGAAATGAATGGTTAGACCATGTTGGATATGGAGCTTTTAGAGGACTTTCATGCTATGACAATCTCTTTCTCGTGCCTGATGTGATCCAAGCAGAAGGGAGGGTATAAAACCATGATTAAAAAAAATAAAAAAGCACCACTCATCACTGGAGGCTATCGTGATCGATTTTAACAAACATTTGTTAAAGAGTGACTTAGGCATAACTGACACTGCTTCTTATCAAGATTGTGGGCAGCTGACCTTGGAAAGTTCCTTAAGTTTTTTTTTATTATTTGTGTATTTTGGGGTTCTTGTGTTCTACAAGGAGAACAATTAGGAATGTGTGTTTTACTACTGAAGTAGAATTTATGTTCAGACACCTGTAGCATTACATTAGGCTTTTTTAATCCCGGTAACTGCAGTAGCATTTTGACTTTGTATATCTTTGCTTAGATATAGCAAGAATTCCTGTCCTGCAGAATCTCAGTGGATATTCTCTTGTACCACTGCTACGTGGAAGGGCTGAAAACGGAGTGTCACCCAGAGGACCTCGGCCTTCGTGGGTGTTAAGTGAGTTCCATGGATGCAATGTGAATTCTTCCACGTACATGCTTCGAACTGGCAAATGGAAATATATTGCCTACTCAGATGGCCATTCAGTACTTCCACAACTGTTTGGTATGTTACCACCTTTGTGTCTCGTCTCATTAACCTACTTAAATGCAAAGTGGCTCTTAACTAACTTTTTGTTTGTTCCAGACCTTACTGCCGATCCAGATGAGCTAACAAACGTTGCCATAAAATTCCCAGTAATTGTACATTCCTTGGACAAAATACTCCGCTCTATAGTAAACTATCCAAAGGTTTCTTCTTCTGTTCAGGAGTATAACAAAAGACAGTTTATCAGTTGGAAACAAAGTTTGGGTCAGAATTACTCAAATGTTATTGCCAACCTTAGGTGGCATC
This sequence comes from Phaethon lepturus, assembly GCF_000687285.1. Lineage (NCBI taxonomy): Eukaryota > Metazoa > Chordata > Aves > Phaethontiformes > Phaethontidae > Phaethon > Phaethon lepturus. The sequence goes on from NW_010548859.1 coordinate 10,226, forward strand.
AAGACTGGTTAAAGGAACCAAAAAAATACGAGAATGCAATTGACAAGTGGCTTAGTCAAAGTAAGTGAATAAAAACAACCTAGATTTTAATATGACTGAGAATATGAAAACGTTCTACATTTGTAATGTTATACTGTATTTCAAGTGTTAGAATTATTGTCTTATATAAGGTATTGAAAGCGAAGATGCCTGAACAATTACTGCTTTGTGTTAGAAAGCCAAGAGCATTGTCTATAACAAGGCAACATAACAAATCTGGATTTTTACATGTTAAAATCCTGTAACACTGAAGTATACATAGGAAGGATAGTGCATAAGTACTAATTGCATGTATGGAATATTTAGCTGGTTGCAAAAACGCAGAGTGTTAAGCATTAGGACTCAACAGGAATTTCCATTTCTAAGGACAGACTAAAGCAAGGATTCTAAATTCTAAAACTTAGTGTAGTGGGATGCCAGCTACAGTGGAATGTTTTCCATCAAGACAGATTTTAAGTCCACAATGAATACACATTCATTGTCCTTAGAGAAGCTACAGCAGTTAAAGTGGAATTAAAAAGTTAACAACTAGTATTGGTCTGAACATAAATGCAGTTCATTCAGGTACTTACTATGTCAGCATTCCTGTTTTTATACATGATTGACTCTCCATCTTTTCAAGATCTGCCTTCTAATCTCTTGCTTTTGGATCTGGTACTTCATCACTCCTTGCTGTTCAAAGTTTCATAATAAGCATAGGCTACTAATTGAACATGTGTGCAAGTAGAGAGGAATCTGGTCTCTGGTCACTGCCAGAAATTTAAAAAATAATAATAATAACAAACCCCTCTGCCAAATCTGTGACTAGAGCAGTTCTCTGAAAAGTGGTGGTGTGATTTGTGTAGCATAAGATGAAAACTACTTGAATAGATAGATCCCCATTATGCAGTTTGATTCTGCAGGTAAATGTTTTAATGTGCGTCAGCAAGTGGAGAACTGGAACCTGCAATGTACACAGAGGAGATGCAATTGAAGCTTGCAGAAAAAGTTAACATAAAAATACTATTTTACGTTTTTCCAGGGATGTGATAAAAGACAAAGCAGTTTTGGAATAAGGTAAGATCTAGCTAGTAACTCTTCTGCGTAAGGAAAAATGTGATTGTAGCAGCACTTACATTTGCTTATTCTTGATCACAGTTTGTAACTGCTATAGTAACAATTCAGGATGACATTATACTTAAATGCTTTCTGGAATGTGTAATGAAATAGTCAGTGGTAGCAGTAAGCTAGTAAAAATAAACATGAAAAATACATGTCTTTTCTGATGGCTAAGCGCTCTACATGGATTTCATAAACTACTTACCACACTTGAATTAGTATTTTAGCTGGTTTATGTTTTTGTGTTCATAGAACATTAAGGATAACTTTATACTACTTATTGCTACAGGTAGCATTTTTTTTCTCTCCCCCCCCCCCGCCCCCCGAACAAATTAATAGTTAAACTTTCAAACACTGTAGCACATGTCATCATGATTCTTGCTAAAATGAGTTCAGATAGTTATGAAATAGTTTCAACAAAAAACATGTCTTGGCAGTGTAATGTAAAATGGCTGCATAAGAAGAGAAAATAAATACATCCACATGAAGGCTCATTTAGCAGGGAAAAGAATAAATAAATTGATCACGTTCCAGAGGTCTGCACAGAATGCAGTACATTGTACAGAACATAGCAAAATAAAATTATGGTGAACTGGATGTGTGTTGTGTATGTGTTTTTTTTAATGACTGAACTTCTAAAGAAATTACTAGAAAATGTCTAAAAAAATTACTATGGAAAACTGTATTTTGTCAGTTCTGTTGACAGTGCTTTCTTCAAAGACACAAGCTTTTAAGATGTACTTCTTTGTAAGCTTACAAAAGTGCATTTTGCGATACTCTCTGAAACGGAAAAACAAACTTCCTCCTGTAATTCCTTGCAACGTCTTGTGTCACCGACTGCCCAAAGAAGCCCAGTGCATGGGAGCAGGTTTCCGGACACTGCAGGAAGCCCCAGGACAGTGCCAGCCCGCAAAGTGGAGCTAGAACGTCAGGAGGTAGGGGTGCTCCCTCACAAGGTGATTCTGTGAGCCAACCAGCAGCAGGCTGCGACCAGATCCTAAGTCAGTATGTCTAGTCCAGTACTTCTTTTTGCATACGGTTGTCTTAAAGCACTTATTTACAAAGAAAACATTGACTTGTTTGCTAAAAGCAAAACTTTTACTTCTGCAAGTTATTTATGCCTTGTGTGTGAGTGAACCTTTGATCTGCAGAGTTAGAAAGAGAGAAGGCCCCTAATGCCTTCCTGCCTCCATTTGCAATAAACAACCTGTGTTGGTACAGAACAGAGCTAATTTAAGTCCAAAACAGATACATTTAACAACGTGGTCATACTCAGTTATGCCAATGCATCTGCATTACTGTAGCACGAATCAAATGAGGTTTGCAGCATGCATGATTGGCCAGCTAACAAAAGAAAAAAAATCTGTTTTTCGATCACACTGAATGAGTTGCAAGGTATTAACACTGAAGAGATGTTGGGGAGTGAAAAGGGAGAAGAAGGAAGCTGGAATGCCAACAGGTTCCAGCATATTTATTTGATGTGGTAGACTCAAAGCAGCCTCATGAGATTTACCTGAGACTACCAAGGGCATTGGCCTGATCAGTTTCTCAACCTTTCTTTTGTCTTCAACTGTTTACAAAGGCAGGAGGTGCACCACTGTCCT
>NW_010548859.1:12997-13876 GCF_000687285.1 Phaethon lepturus
AATGGGAATTACTTTTGTAAATGCAAGGTCCTAGTGGTCACTGGAAAGGTAAGAGACTGCCACTGTGAGTTTACCAATAAATTACAGCAAAATAATAATCTGCTGCCTTTGTGAGGATAACTAGCCTAGTTGTTAAGGAAAAAATCAGTGGGCAAATCCAGACATCAGGCAATGGCTTATCTGATCTTATTTTAAGCTATGGAAATGGAGTCTAGATAAAATTTTCTCTTATGTTAGGTTCACAACTGGCCAAAATCGAACTCTGTAGTAGACAACAAAAATGAAAAAGTAGGATGGCTGATCCAGTAAGGTCTGCAAGAATATGATGGAGTACTGTCTGGTACTTTATTACTAAGTAATACGAATGCAGGAGCAGGCAGTTTTTTCTTCTGAAACATGAGAAAATGCACCCTGGGAGACCTATCAGCACTTCTGAGGATAGGCTAAAATTCAAAGTAGTCTTATCTGGAAAAGTGATCTGAAATAAATCGGGTAAAATTCATCATAGGTTAGTTAAAGGTCAAAATAAAAGGGAAAGATATTAAAATGGTAAACAACAAACTGTCTAGGCTGCAGTTTTGCAGAAGAGAAGCTCCCCCACACCTCGGAGAACCACAGAGTGTGAATCAACAGCATGATGTGGTGATGAAGGAAATGAGTGGCATTCTAGGGTGACTTAAAGGAGTGTTGTATGTAAGACACAGGAGACAATTATTTTATTCTCAATGCTAGTGAGTCCTCAGTCTATTTTCTCTGCTTTGTGGCTCTTGTGATTTAAGGACATAAACAGACAATAGTATTCGGAGGGAAAATACTACAAGTGACTTGTGAATCATACTGGATTTGATTCAGTACTCTTTAATATCTTCATCAGTGACA
>NW_010548860.1:0-2531 GCF_000687285.1 Phaethon lepturus
ACAGGCTGAGAGAGTTGGGGTTGTTCAGCCTGGAGAAGAGAAGGCTCTGGGGAGACCTGATTGCAGCCTTCTAGTACTTAAAGGGGGCCTACAGGAAAGCTAGGGAGGGACTCTTTAGCAGGGCATGTAGTGATATGTCAAGGGGTAATGGCTTTAAACTGAAAGAAGGTACACTTAGTGAAGAATTTCTTCCTTATATCTAACCTATGAGGCACTGGAACAGGTTGCCCACAGAAGTTGTGGATGCCTCCTCCCTGGAAGCATTCAAGGCCAGGTTGGATGGGACTTTGAGCAACCTGGTCTAGTGGAATGTGTCCCTGCCCATGGTGGGGGGGGTGGAACTTGATGATCTTTAAGGTCCTTTCCAACCCAAACCATTCTATGATATCTTGCTGCATATACAAGGGAGAGCTGGGGTCCTTGGTAATGACTAATCTTGAAGGCAAGAGTAACCCTTGTATTGAGCAGTGTGCTTGATACTACTGAACTGAGGATTGAAACTGTTGTAGAAGAACCTGTCTTCGTAAGGTGCAAACAGAATCATTAGCCTTCTAACAACACATTGGGAACATAACTTGCATCTGTTAAGAGTCAGTAAGGAGTGACTCTTGTGACCAATGACTGCTATAACAGCTTACGTAATCAGAGGCTAGCAAGTAGCTGGGGGCTAGGTTCTTCAAATACTGCTGAAACAAATATTTAAGGACAGGTTTTTGGCTGTTCATGGCGTCATCAGGCTGGGTAAGCACCTTCTGGATAAGCAAACTGCAGTACCTTGTCACTGTGGTAATGACTGTATGGTTTTAAGTTGGGTGAACTCAATACAGCAAAAGCCTGTTCATCATGCAGATATCTGAACAGGTAGAGAACACTTACAGTTCAGCATAGGCTATGCAGAACATGCACACCCAAACTGCAAAGAGGGATAACTCTGCCAGCACTGGACAGTTAACAGCATGCAGCTGAAATAACCTATGATAACAGCTTCAATATGTGTCAAGTTCCTGCTCTGAGGAAGGGGGTGGGGTGGGTGTGAAAAGCATGGTGTCCTGGTTTCAGCCAGGATGGAGCTGGTTTTCTTCGCAGAGGCTGGTGCGGGACTGTGTTTTGGATTTGGGATGAGAAGCTGTTGATAATGTGCTGATGTTTTGGGTTGCTGCTGAGCAGCCAAGGACAGTCCAGCTTCTTGTGCTGGCCTGCCAGCGAGCAGGCTGGGGGGGCACGGGGAGCTGGGAGGGGACACAGCCGGGACAGCTGACCCAGACTGGCCAAAGAGATATTCCCTACCATACGACGTCATGCCCAGTACATAAACTGGAGTTGGCCGGGGGGCGGAAATCGCTGCTCGGGGACGGGCTGTCGATCACGGGGGGGGGAGCAATTGCTGTATTGGGCATCACTTGTTCTTGTACATTCCTTTGTTGGTATTATCATTGTTGTTTCCTTCTTTTTTTTAACCCACGAGTTTTGTTCCCAATTCTCTTCCCTGTCCCACTGCAGGAGGGGGAGTGAGCGAGCGGCTGCGTGGTGCTTAGTTGCCGGCTGGGGCTAAACCACGACACATGGTTACTGGCAAGAGTCCTTTTCTGTACTAACTAGTAAGAAGATTGGAAACAGTCCTTCTAGGCAGGAGGGAGTTAGGAATACAGTTGGAAGTGTTTGAGCTGTTGTCTAGTTTGCATCTGAGTAAACACTAGCTGCCTTGATTAACAACTGCTTTGCTTCTAGACTGCTTGGTATATCTAGTGAGTCTCAACAAGTAGTATTGACAGAGGCCTGAGTGCTAGGCACTGCAGGCACATGGCCTGAGATTCCTCAGCCTGCGAGTAGGCAGGTGATTACTTTCCTGAGCAATACCTACGAACACACAACTGAACTCTGGCTCAGGAGCCACTGACTTATAGGGCTTCAGCACTGGAGACTGGAGTGAGTGGTGTAGAGGAGTGGCCCCTTAGCAAGTTACAAAGCATGCTGTCTTTCTGGAAGACTAATATGAAGAAACTTCTAGTGGATAATATAACTACATAATCTAAGCATAAACCTGTGTTGCCAACTGAATAGCTCTCTAACAAGAAAGAGCATACTAGAGTATCTATCAATCTCTTTCTAAAAGAAGAATCTGGAGTTAAGATGCTGGTATTGCTGGTGCTAAGAGTGAATGGGTTTCTTCATCTGAGAAATGAACTAAGTTGCTATGTTAAATGCTGAACACAGGTTTGAAAGACTGCTACCAAGACTTGTTGCAAGATGCTGCATTATTCCTGGAACAACTCATAAGTTGAGGTAGACTAGCTAGGTATCTGGACACTAACTTTGCACACTGAAGTGCCTGGTTGAAGAATAACTTGTCTATCAAATGGACTATGACAGTGCTAGTTCCCTTCAGCTTGAGATGAAGTCCTCAGGGAAACAGATAGCAATAGCCCATGAAGAGCATTTCACTTCCTTGCTTAAAAGTAAGCAGATGGCACTAGTTACTAACTATATCATACCAGCTTGTTTAAACTAGTCATGACTACTTCTGAGGCCTC
>NW_010548861.1:0-516 GCF_000687285.1 Phaethon lepturus
CATCCTTGCCACAATCATTTGCCAGTAATTGATGGAATTCTCGAAATTCCAGCGACACTGGTAGTGATCTGTCCAAGCCACAAATAGATAAAATATGTTCTGGGGCTATCTGAGGATAATTAGTTACTCCCACAACTGATAGTCCTGAGATGGTTAGCACCGTTCTCTACCTTAGCTATGCAGGAGTGGTTGGCACGGTCAAAGGGCTCTCAACCGCCAAACTCTTTGCTCCAAGGCCAAGGCTTATTGAGAGCTCCAGGTGCAAGGAGGGGCAGAAATGCACCACCACAGCTAGCAAATACACACACACTCCCCACATAGTCCAGGATTGGTGAAGATACAGACATTCAGCTCCCCTCAGCAGCCAGCACCAGGCACACGGGCTGTGACCCGTGGTCCTGCTCCAGCCACCAGTGCAGAGCCCCTCACTCATGCCGGTCCCCCCCAGTAGCTGGTTTTGGGAACTGTGGTGGATGGATATGGCAGTAGAATCATAGAATAGTTTGGGTCGGAAGG
>NW_010548862.1:0-743 GCF_000687285.1 Phaethon lepturus
CTCCGGGGACGGGCAGCTCCCGACGAGCCTGCGGAGCTCCCAAACCGGTCCAGTTTGGGAGCTCTGGTCAAACTGGTCTCCAGCAAGCCGGTCTCTGCAATGCATCTGGTGAGCCTCTTCCCTGCAAGATTCTAGGTTACATGGTGTCTCTTAGCAGACTCATTCTTAAATGCTTTTAATCTTTACCTACAGCTTCTCATAAAGATCTTCCTACACTGACTTTTTCAGCCATTCTGTCGGAGATGTTGACTTCTTGGTGTTTAATGAATAGCGAGTTCATGAGTGGCACTACTTCTGTATTGAGTCTTATTCACTTTTTTTAGTTCAAAATCACAATCAATAATGCCTTGATCAAGAACATGGAGATGTTAGACAATAGTACTTGTCACGGGTCCATTGAGAACAAACGTGTTTGCTGCTTCTGTAGGGAGGCCAGAAACAAAAGCGGGGTTATTTTTGTCAGAGCCTTTGCCTGATTTCTCTGAGCTATGTGTCAACTGGAAAATAAAAGGCGTTATTTAAGATATCACCTTTACCACTGACCCCGCGGGTGACGTCTCTGTCCCCTGAAGACAAAGGCAGCGCTCTCATTAAGACCTGACTCTATACAGTGGCTCGGGGCGGTGAGGGGCTACCGATCGCGCCTCTTTGGAAGCGGCCCAGAAGCTGGCCCTCAGGTCAACACCGCAGCTCCTTCCCTCCATTTCAGCCCGCATGCAGCCGCCGCGGCTCCGGCACCTGAC
>NW_010548863.1:0-3861 GCF_000687285.1 Phaethon lepturus
GGTGTAACCGGGTCTGAGTAGGGCTGAGGGGTCTGATCTGGAGCTGGATGAAAGGAGGGAAAGGAGGAAGGGGTAGGAGGGTGTCAGCCGGGCTCGCTCCCCCTTACCAGCAGTTTCCCAGCAGTCCCTGCAGGATATCCGAGGGCCTGGGTGTCCGGAACACCGACCACTTCACCGATCGGTCCTTGAAGATGCTACAGTTGATTTCGTGGGGTCGCAGCCACTGCTTCACCCTCTGCTGCACGCTGTCGCCTTCCGGGAATCCCACGGACTTGGGCCCAGGGTGGAAACTGTCATCTACAAAATTGACTTTGTTCTGCGAGAGCGAAAGGCAAGGAGAGCATCAGTGTGCAGCTGTGCGGCACAGAGCTCCCCGGGGCCTCCTGGGGCTCCCGCTGCACCCCCAGGAGAGCGCGGAGCCCCCAGCCCTCCTGCCTGGCCCAGGCAGCCCCTTCTGACGCCGTCCAGGGGGGCAGGTCTGGGGCCGGCTGTCTGCTGGCAACGGCACAGATGCATTTTGTGCATCGGGTCCAGCCTTCAGCCCTGCCACGAGCCAGCTCACCTCCCCGGCCCCTGAGCTCCAGATCGCGACACAAATCTGCCTTTTTCCGTTTCACAGGAGCCTCCCCAGGCAGGGGCCGTCTCGCGCTTTGTGCCAGTGCTAAAAGCCGGACCGTGGGGGACCTTGGCTGCCTCTGGAAGTGGCAAAGCATGCGAGCAGCAAGCCTGCGAGGAGCCACCGGGCAAGCTAACGCTCCTCAACCCGAGCCCTGTGCTAAGGGCTGAGCTGGCCCTGCTCCGGCAGGGACACGCTGGGCTTGGCAGTCCTGTGCCACCCCCGAGACACATCCCCGGAGGGTGTTAGGGGCAGCTTTTGCAATTGGATTCAGCCAGACCACGAACAGGCAAGCGATTCCAGAGTGAGGGTATCCCACGTCCGAGCCCAGCTGCAATAGCTGCCGCGTATTAAATAAAATAGGATGGACTGAAGGGCAGGTAATCCTATAGGTCTTATCCACAGAGGCAGGATGGAAGTACAGAACTTCACCAAGTGGAGAAGGGCAGCTTTTTCAGGCAGTTTAACACAGGGTGAAATAAGAACCAGGACTTCTTTGTTATTGCTGATTAAATGAAATTGAATTCTTTCAGCAAAAGCTGGCTCTGATTGAAATTAGCTTTTATGCACACCGAACTAGTAGTGGTGCTTCCTCTTCTGTTGCAATCCTACGTGAACGCTTTCTACATGGTGCCTCAAGTAGCACTTCCAGCTTCTCTTTCGTGGAAGGGTGTTTTTCAGCTAATAGATGTCACCGTTCAAATACTGGTGCAGGCCAAAAAGGGCACGTCCCAAGCTTGCTGGCTTTCTCACGGGGAGCAGCTGCCGTATCGGCCAGCAACCTCACCTCGCCACATCCCGGCCTCGCACACTCGCCTCCCGGGGTGCAGCCTGTGCTCCTCAGGAACCCACTGTGCAGGGCCGTGCGGGCACAGAGCAAGGCGGCAGTCCTCGAGTCGCAGCCTGTGGGCATCGCGAGCGTTCCGTCCCTTGTAGAGTTGCTGCAGCAGCGCTTTTCCAAGCAGCGGAAGAGGAAGAAGCCTTCAGCCTCCTCGGTATCACGAGGAGACCCTCCTCAGGGTCTCACCAGGGCCAGGAGAGCACTCAGCAGGGCTGCAGGAGCCTGGACGTGAGCCCACGGACCCCACCAGCATGATGACGGAGGCAACGTGAGAGCCACAGCAGCGCAGTTCCCTAGCAGCATCGGGAAAGCCTGCCTAAGAAGCTAATTACCTTTATACCATGACGTCTCCCTTCGCATCTTTCTAAATGCTTTAGAGAAGTTGCCACTAGCAATATCCCTGTGAGATGAACGGGCAGAGGAGGAGGAAAACAGAGATGGGGCCTCCCCCAGCACACGGAAAGGCTCTGCAGGCAGAGGTGCCAGAACACGGCACAAGACAGCAAGAGTCCCGGGTTGTCGTTCTAGCTCTGCAGAACGTGCTGACACGTGTTGTTATCTGGAAAGGGGGAAGGATGGTGAATGAGAGGAGAGAAGTGTGAGACAGAGGGATAAGCAAGAGAGAGGACAGCATGAGACAGGGAAGTAAATGCCCCGTGCAGAGGCAGCTAGCGGAAGAGGCCAGCTCTGCCCTCCTCCCAGGTGGAAGAGAAAGGGTAAAGCTGAAAGTGGGGGCCACGCACCCAGAAGTGTTGGAAAAAGCAGCCCTGGAATAGTGGAGGAGGGAGCGCCCACGGCAGGAGCTCGAGCAGAAATCCCTGCAGGGAGCAGCACAGCACGGCGGGCTGCTCCACGCGACGCGGGGCACGAAGATGATGGGCAGAGGAGCACTTGGCCAGCGTGACACTCTTCCACGGGAAGGCTGAACGGCCTGTGAAACACTGCGGACGGAAGGAAGCTGGGAGGCTGCCTTACATGCCAGCTGAAACAGGAGCATGGGTGGGAAGCTGCCGGCGTGCCAGGAGCCGAGCGAGCAGGAGCATGCGAGCGGCAGTGTCCCACCACCCCTACCAGTCTTTCCCTCGGACCTGCAGAGCCCTTGACTTGCCATAAACAGTGTCAGGACATAGCAGCGATTTAGTTTTAGGGGGATTTTAAGGAGATGGTCCATGCTGATCTAACAGCCCGTTACTGCTGGCTTAGCAAGCTGAACGGGCTCAGCCAAGGCTCCGACCGAGAGCTATGCTGGACGGGGCAAGGCAGACTCCTCTTCTTGGCAGCGGCAAGCTGCTAATTCAACTTGGCCATCTCTCACAATTCCTCCTTCAGGCCTGATTCCACTGGATGTAACAGATGTTCCCTGCCTACAGAAGAGGCTACTCACTTGCTTAAAAGAGGGGGATAAGCAGAATCAGGGTCTCTCTGCTATAAAGACACTCATGTCTGTTAGGATGGACATGTAGTAACTAAAAAACCCCACAACCCCAAAACAGGATGATTCTCAACAGCTTCCCTCCCGAGCCAAACATCTCTGCGGTCCCCAGCCTGCGCAGCAGAGGCACAGACGTGGACACACTCTTCGGACCAGGCAGGAAAAGCTTTGTCTGTATGTCAAAATGGGACTGCAAACCTCCCTTTCCATCTGGTCCAGAAGAGCTGGAGGATTCTCCCAGAAGGAGGGCAGAGAAAGAGCAGCATTCACAGGAGCATCTTATGCCACCCAGGGAGAAAAACGGGGCCATCAGAGCAGTGTTTGAGACTGAAACCCAGCAGATCGAGCCAGATAGTCCACAGCGGGAGGGGAGGGCGATAGCATGCGCTCCCGGGACCCGCACCTGAGCCAGGGTACAGCGAAACCTCAGCTGTCCTTCCCAAAACTGGGGTGAGCCATTTGCAGCTGCAGCTGTGTGTTCACAAACACCAAAACCAGGAACGTCAAGGCCCAGCTCATGGTCCTGGAACACTTGCAGTTGCTGGCAGTGGCAGCAGTTCCTCTGCCTGCACCCCTGGTGCTCTGAGCCTCTGCCTGCTGCATCCTCAGGTTTCCCACACCCACACATGTCGCAGTTGCTGCCCACAGACCGCGGTGCCACCAGCAAACCTGGACGCACTCTTTCTCAGCCTCCCCCACCCCTGGACAGGGAAGGAGCTGTACTGACCACCTAAGAATGTCCCCAGCAACCCAGATGTTCTCTCTTGCTGACTTAAAATATCACTAGGTTTCAGAGTTAACGCTCAAGACTTCCTCACCCTCGAGCTGGGAGTGAACTCAGACGGGTCACCTTCACCCTAGAGATTATCTCACACCAATTTAAGATAGTACATTTCAGTGTTAACAACCAGCATCCAGCTGTTGCAGGTGAAGATCTTCTCTGGGACCCGAGACACCGAAGGCAGCCTGCCT
>NW_010548864.1:0-565 GCF_000687285.1 Phaethon lepturus
GCCCGGCACAGGCAGCCGCAGGGTTTGGGGGCATCCTCCTCCCCGGTACAGGATGGGAGAAAAACGCGTCCTTCCTCCAAAAACCGGGGTGATTTAGGCAGGGGGGAGCTAGGGTGGAAGAAATCAGTACACTTTAGGCAGGAGGGTTGTAGCGGGCAAAGTAAGAATTGGGATTTTTCTTTCATTCAGTGTTTCTCATTGCATTTTTTTCTCTTTCTCCCCTTTAATTCTCCTCCTGCTACCCTTCTCTCCAGAGCCCATTCCTTCACCCGCACCCCACAAATCTGCTGCCTCCATGTAGCTTCCCGAGCAAGCTTCCTGCCCTCCCTCTGCCCTGATCCTCCCCTGATAGGAGGATGAGCAGCCTCAGAGAGACATGGGAGGGTGTTTGACTGGCCCTTAATGATCCTAACAGGAATCAGCTGGGTATACTTCCCAGTGCAGAGGACTCGGGCTGCTTTTGTTGTTATTAAAGCCTGACCCCACTAGTGGGAAACAAAATACGTATGTAAGAGAGGGGAGCAGAGAGCGGCAGGGGTGGGCGGCGCCGCCCGGTGCACCCCCC
>NW_010548864.1:725-1110 GCF_000687285.1 Phaethon lepturus
ACAGCAAGGAAAGAGCAAGGAGGGCTGAGCAGAGCGGGCTGAGGTGGGGGGAGAAGTGGTGCCCACCCCCTGCTCTCCCGTGCCGAGGGGTCCCAGACAGCCAGCCCCAAAACATCAGCATCCGGGACTGCGTGGGCATCTGCCGCATGACCCATTTTCTGTGATTGCGGCAGTGGGCACTGGCGGCTCTCGAGCAGCCTTCTGTTGTTCTCGAGAAATTAATAATATGTTAAAACATTACTCAGCACTTACATAGACCATTTGGTGAATACTAATTAAGCCTCAAAACCAGCTGGAGACACTGGCGTTGCTTCCTTGCCAGATAGAAAAAGGGAGGCCGAGGCGGCACGGGCGGTGGCAAAGGCTGCGGAGCGCAGGCAGGGCT
>NW_010548865.1:0-2079 GCF_000687285.1 Phaethon lepturus
TGCAGGTCGCTGATCACAAACTGCGACAGGGACGCGGCGCGGCCGGCGACGAGGGGGTCGGTGTAAACCAGCAGCGTTTCCGTAACGTCGTAGCACCTGCGTGCGTTTGGGAGGGGCTCCAAGCAGCCGCTGCCCCCCTGACTGAGACAACTGACTGAGCCATCGGGGGCTAGCGGTGCCGCGGCGGCACCTCCACCCCGACTCCCCGTGGCGCGCGCAATGCCGGCAGCCGCACGCTCCTTCCCCGGCAGACGGCTTGGGTGGATGCGCAGGTATCAACAGAAGTGATCGTGGCGCTTTGTAACCCAAAGCCTGACTGTTTTGCCCCGGTCATTAAAGTGTCTCCTCTGGTCTTTAAACTTTTACACTGTTAGTGATTCCTTCATTGCATCAGGGGCTTGAAACGTGCAGGAGGCACGTCTGTCTGTAAGTCATCCCGTGCACGCTTTATGCTGTGGGCATCCTCCATCCGCGGGCATCCCCCCGGCGGGCCGGCGTTCCAGCGGGAAAGGAAAGCTGTTTTTCCCAGAGGAATTGATTCTTAAGGAACAGGTTCATTTTTAGCAGGTAGCATTCATTCATAAAATGCATACACCTACCTAAAATTATACGTGCGTATATGTACACACCACCATAGATATTAGATTATGTTGGCTGCTGCTTAAGGTAATATACTCTAACCAGAACGATAACTTGTAAATCACAGAGTTATTGCCAAAAACAGAACTCAATAATAACAAAATGATTAGAAAGACATAAAAAATAAAGTTGCTTTGTCAGGATCATTTACTCCCTGATCACAGAGATGACAGAAAGCGGCTCTGTGCTTAAGTGATAGATGAGAGCTATTAATATAATCACAGACCTTCCAGGATTGTTTGTAGACAAAATTAAAAGGGAAACTTTAACAGTCTCAGACGTTTCTGAAGCCTAGAGAGTAGTTGGGTGTTACGAGTAGGCTTGGTATAAAATACAGCCTCTTACTTTTATGAATTCCAGTATTATTTTGTGTGGCGTATTACTGGGGAGAAAATCCCCTGTTACCTCCTCCACTCAGCTGTGGACACCTCTTTGCTCCTTCAAAGGCTATTTGAAAAAACCTGAAATAACTTCCTGACGACCTAAAAATCGCTTTTATCTCTATGGTACTCCTGCGTTTGACAGTTTACTGGAGGAATAAACCCCGTTACAAAATGCACAAATCCTTCATTTCCATAAAACTCTTTCCTCTCTGAAATCCTGGATGTTCGTGGGCAGGGCATTGCGACGCCCATGGGAATGGCTGTGCTGAGGGTTGACCTCTAAAATCCACAACAGAGGAACCGTAGTCTTAAATTCCACCTGTGCATTAGAACTGACGCACAGGCACACGCAGGCACACAACCAGCGTGGCCTGCGGTCGGGACCCGGCAGCTCGGCTGGCACCGTGCCGCGTCTGCTGCAAGTCTGCGCAACGCGCGTTGCAGAATAGAAATGACGAGGAAGAGGCGGTGAAGGCGCGTAATCCTCCCACACGATTTTTATGCTGAAAGAGTTGCCATTATTCTTTTTGGCAGGCGATAATTGCCCGAATCTGTGCCAGTTGCCAATTCTGTCTCCTGGCTTATGCAATAATACATATATTATAGGAAATATTCAAGGTCAGGTTGGACAGAGCTCTGAGGTTTTGTGTTCAAAGGAGATGTGGACGTGGCACTTTGGGACATGGTTTAGCGGGCATGGTGGTGTTGGGCTGACAGTTGGGCTTGATGATCTTAAAGGTCTTTTCCAACCTTAATGATTCTGTGATTCTATGACTATATATGTGTATATATAAAAACATACTTTCAATAATATAACAATAGTATAAAATGAATATAATAATAAATTGATTATTATAGTAATATATTATTAGTAGTAATATATTATATATTCTATTTTCATATGTTCTTTTCCAGTTTCATGTGTGTAGGTTCTTCTCTTCTCTTCTCTTCTCTTCTCTTCTCTTCTCTGCTCTTCTCTGCTCTTCTCTGCTCTTCTCTGCTCTGCTCTGCTCTGCTCTGCTCTGCTCTGCTCTCCTCTCCTCTCCTCCCCCCCCCC
>NW_010548865.1:2103-4298 GCF_000687285.1 Phaethon lepturus
TCCTCTCCTCTCCTCTCAACTTCTGATTGAGTTGACCATTAATATATCATGTGTGAACATCAGCTGCTGCATCCAGAACATTGCTAACTTCCTAGAAGAAAAATCACTATTTTTAACATTGAAATATTAGTCCAAATGCTTTCAACATAATATAAAAGAGCTTTAATGTTTCTGTGCTAGAAGAATGATAAAAAAGTTTGGTTTGCTTTAAAAGCTTTGGAATATTCTGTCACCAAGCTGAACAACATTTATTGCAAAATGTAAAAAGAAATGGCAAATATGGAAAACTGAGAAATTAGGGAACTGTTTTTGCCAGTTTGAAGTGGAAGTATCTATAGGCATTATATTTGCTCTGTCATGATATACATACATCATTACTGCAGTATGTTTTGTTAGTCTGTGATTGAGACCGGTACCAGTCCATATGGAAAAGACCTGCGCTTTTTAGCCTGTGTTAGTGTTAAAAAAATCTTGCAAACAGTGAAGTTGCAACTTCCTGTTCCAAACAGGAAAATGAAAGGTACATTCAACCACGAGAAAATCCTTCCCTGGGTTTCACTGCGGTCTAAATAGAGGGCAGAGCTTTGGGGAGAAGGAAAAATTATTTTCCCCCTGCTGCCATCTCTGTCCTGAGGCTTGTCCTCTCCCCGTTGACAAGGGTTTTCATTTCACATAAAATCTAAGAAAAGACTTTGGAAAGAGGCATAATTAATCAGATGTAACAGGAAGGGAAAATACATGACAAGACATATGTTAATGCCCTGCCTTCCCGCTGAGAATGAGAGTGATATTTAATCCAGAGTTAAATACCATGTGGCTTTGACCTATTGCTAATGAGCTGATGTTTGGCTAAAGATTGAAAGGCATCTCAGGAGAAGTTTCAAACCGAAGTGTTTATGTGTTTTTGCTGCTTCGTCGTGGACATTTGCAGTTTACCTGGGCAGTGGCCGTGGGCTGAGGACACATCCCCTCTCCCACCAGTCACCCTGCTTTAACGACTAAGCCGAAGCAGAGCTCTGCTTGGGCTTTCAGCTTGTTTTGCTTTTTCAGTGCAGCTGCAATCTTAGATCGCGTTTTCAGAGAGTCGCACTGAAGTCCACGTTCAAACGTGCAAGATCTGAGCAAGTTTTCTTCCTGCTTTCTCTCTGTTATGTAAATGGCACAAACCCACATTTTGTTTGGTTTTGGCTTCGCAGCAGCTGCGCTTCGACCGTCAGATCTGTGAATTACGGACCGGCGCTTCTGAAGCCGATTCTCTGGGTTTTCACTGGGGACAGGCACAGGGAAACGTGGCTGCGCGTGAATTGCGAGGGACCTTTGTAGCCTCCCCACAGAGGGTCGTTGGAGTCCCACGTGTGCTATCCTGTGCACAACGGTTTCGATGGATTGAGGCCATCCAGAGGTAAAACGCAGATGGGCAGTTCCAGTGGCAAGTATTTGAGATTACCGTCCAGGAAATACCAAGGCACGTCCTGAGCGAGTCAGAGCTAGAATGGGATCTACCTGAGGCCTTGCTGCCGCGCACTCCCGTTCGGCCACGCGTGAAACGTGCAGGACAAGCCGTGCGTATCATTTAAAAGTGATTTTTGTAGTTTGCTGGAGGAAACCAGCCAGCCTCTACAACAGGTATTATCCATCCCTCAGCTAGCCAGTTGGTTTTTGCGTGGACAGAAAGAAAAAGTCCTGGTGTGCCTTTCCTGCAAGCGCTGAAGCGCAGCAGGGAGATCCGAGAGTTGTCTCGGTGCCTGCGGTGGGAAGGCTCGTGCAGCTCGCTGTCCCTCACCTTCCCCGGCAGCCTGAAGCCGCCAGGGACTGGTGTGGAGCACAACAGGGAGTGGTGTTGGTTTGCCTTACTGGGGTGGCTTTTGTCTCTACCTGCGGGGTAACACGTATCTTGATGGTATGAGTCTATGGGGGGGAAAAAGGGAGCAAGTAAAAAAATCAGGAAAAAATTAATCTTTTTTCCTGTTAGGCTGATACAGGTCAGGCGTAAGTTTTCTGAAAAAAAGGGAAAAAGAAAAGAAAAAAAGGCATTTTAGCATTATTTTTTGTGTGTTATTGCAAGCACTTTATGTCTTAAACGACTCTCTCATTCAAGAAAGCTCATGAAAACCACCGGTGAACTCCTTGGTAACAGAAGCGCACAGCTTTACTCAGCGTGGCGCGGACGCTACCGAGCGCGGCGCGCACGCGGT
>NW_010548866.1:0-316 GCF_000687285.1 Phaethon lepturus
AAATAATCAATATTTCAAATAAGTCTCACTTTGATCTTTTCATTTTATAGTCCCCATCCTTGGGAGGCTTCAGAGTTTTCCAAAATTGCCCTATGGTTTCTTCTCATTGCCATATGTTTTGTTGGAAATTTTTCTATCCTTTATAGGAAAGCTTTCAGGTCTGAGGAGTTTACTTTCCTCTGTGGTGAGCATGCCTACCTTGCATTAGAGCTATTTTCTTTATTACGAGACAAACCTTAAAGTACAATATGATTATAAGCAATACACATAAATATGTTAGTGACAATAAGATCACAACGGGATATCGAATGAGATC
>NW_010548866.1:504-732 GCF_000687285.1 Phaethon lepturus
TTAAACTAAAGTATAACTAGATTGTAATAGCTGATAAGACATAACAGGACCTGAATAGTTAAAATCACATCCTATAACGTTAATAAACTTACAAACATAAGTATTCGAGTGATTACTTATTCCAACAATGTTATTATCTACGACTAGAAAATTATAAAGACTTCTTATACATACACATGCCTTAAATATATATAAGCACAGTTCCAGGGTTCTCTTCTGGATGTATCT
>NW_010548867.1:0-20232 GCF_000687285.1 Phaethon lepturus
CCAACCTAAGTGATTCTGTGATTCTGTGAATGGCCTCCTGCCCTCCTTTTGCAGGACAGACGCTGGCAGCGCGACGATGTGGTCAGACAGCTAGCAGTGGCTTCTTGTGCCCGGGGCACAGCTGCCTCCTGCCTTACCCCCATATGTTGCTGCTTTCTCATTGAAATGTGCCCTGGAGTTTATTCCCTGGGTTCAGTGATGCTGTATGGAAGCTCCTGTATATGTGAATGACCCCTGAGAGAATAAACAGAGTGAGTGCACCCTAATAATTTCTGGATTTACACGATCAAAGAATAAGCCCTTTCATGTTTACATCACTGAATGATTGATGCTCCCAAAATCTGTCTTAATATCCTCCTGGAAACATCTTTGCCTTATTTAATTCTTTGGTTTATTTTATTTCAGCAGCTAGGTGCATATAATCTGCTGCCTTACACTGGTATTTGGTAAAATAAATGGAGTTCTATTAAAATACAGTTCATTTAAAATAAATTGCACCCTTCCAAAAAGAATGCTTTGGCACTACGCTTTTACATAAAATGAGATGAGGTGACTAAAAGCCAGTACCACCGTCAGAAGCAAGCAGCATTCAGCCTATGATATGTTAAATAAGAATATTCTAATAGCTATGTCTTCTGACTCAGGCATACCGAGTTCCTGCAGATGAAGCCTCATGCTACAGTGAAGCACTGAAAATTTGCAAAATGGTGTTGGGATTGAAACACATTTGAAAGCAAAGGGCATAGTCAATGTTAGAGAGCTTGTACAATAAGGACAGTCTGCATACTCTAAACTTGAGCCTCTGGGGTTTTGGCAGGTGCTATGATGAATTGAATACTTTCAGTGAACATTTCCATCAGTAGGAACTGAGGATGCAAAATATCCAACAGAATTAGAATCACACCATCATAATGCTAATTGTCCTAGAGCTGAGAAATTATTCTAGGAACATTTTTATTGAAGCTGGTATAATTTCTAAAAAAAAAAAAATTAAATTAAGCAACGTTTTTTATTTTAAATTGTTTTCTCAAAGAAACTTCAGTCAATGACTTAAACAATTTACTATTTTTTATTCTAGGAAAAAAAGTGAAGTCCTGCACTAAAACAATTTCTGACAGTTTAGCAAAAGCTGCTGATTTAACTAAAAACTAGACAGGAAAGCTTTGTATAAATTAACTAATGGGGAGTCAATTCATATAGCCTACGACACTATGCACATTATTAATGAGTCTTTGCTAGTGACTCATTTTTCATGTTAGAAGTCATCATTTCGCAACGCTACCACTGTGTAAGCCATAATGAAAAAGTTAATAATCTTCCTACCTAAACACTAAACACCACACTTCATTAATACATTATAAGGAAAGAAAAGACTACAAAACATCTTGGGAGATATCTCTTAAATAGCCAATAAGTCCATTGGGTAGCAAAGTGACCTCCAAAATCTGGAAAGACCTTTTTTGTAAGACAACAAGGAGTAAGTGATTATAGATGGATTTTGTCAATTGGAAGGACTGTAATAAACATTTAGAGTGAAAATAGGCCATTTTGTTGGTTTTGTTTGAACTGATTTAGGAGGAAGCAGGAGAATCCCTGAGACAGAAAATAATTAATGTAAATAATGCATGGGAAGCTTTTACACTGATGCTTTCCATTGAAGAAATGTGATTAGCATTTCACTTCTCAATTGGCAGTTTTAGGTCACTGGCCTAGTCTAGCATGAATAAAATCAGCGAATGAAAAATGGCAATCATGAAGCAAAAATTAAAGAAAGGCGATTTGGAAAGGGAACTTTTGCTACATCAAGTAAAGAAGATTAAATTTAATACCTCATTTAATGTCACCATTAATCTGTCATTGCACTGGATCAATATGTGCAGAGGCAAATGGAGACAAAGGGGAGACTGAGGGTAATGGGGCTTATGTGCATTTCCTTCACTTTGAAAGTTTGACTCGGTAAAGATTAAACAGAGAGAAAATGATTACTCCTGGCCTTTGCACTGCCCTTGAGCTCTGGGGTCCTCCCTAAATAACTGAGTAGTCACAGATTATGACATTAGGCTTAGAAGCACAACCCTTGGAAAAGCAATGCCCTAGTACAGGCAAACCCTCTTGCCAGTGTTTTTCAGGTTCTGGTAGAGCTGAGGAAGTAAAGCCGTTCTCCAGGTGATATATTAAGCCCTGCCAAGAAATTGAAGCAGTTTTTCAATATCAACAACGTGATGTGCTCTCAGTTCCTCCTCTGACTTATCTCCCTGAAAGTCCATGGTTTTCATCTATAGGTAGATACAGATGTGCACATACACATGCATGTATGCATATATGTGTGTATATGCATACACACAAACATCCCCATTTATAAATAAATAAATTAAACAAAGCACGTCTACACACTCAGCTTTGAGCATATGTTTAGATCGCAGTGACTTAAGAGTGCGTATAAAAACAGTTTCTAGAACTGGGTCATGCTACCTCAGGCTGTAGGTGTTGCTGAGTTATTTACAGTATTTATAAAACACTGTAAAATTATATATAAAGTTATATGGTTTTCTGTGTTATTTATAGTATTTATAGTAATTATTTATTTTTAAATTAGTCTGTTCCTACATCTTTAAAAGCGTATACTCTAAGATGATTGGTTCCTGAAAATGCAAGCGAGTATGGATCTTATTTTCCATTAGTTTTAACACGGGATAGCTATTTAAAGTTTGCAGTTGATGTTTGATCACAGGTATAAATGACTATCTTAGGAACACAAGAAATTCAGCCTATATATGCATTTAAATGGCTTGTTTTTAACATATGATGGTAATAATCAGAATTCCCCTTTTACATGTAACTACATATACAGAAAGAAAAAGATTTTCTGTAAGTTGTTGCAAGTAAATGGGAGTTAATTATGGGAAAATAATCACAGAATCACAGAATCATTAAGGTTGGAAAAGACCTTTAAGATCATCAAGTCCAACCATCAACTCAACACCACCATGCCCACTAAACCATGTCCTGAAGTGCCACCTCTACACATTTTTTGAACACTTCCAGAGATGGTGACTCCACCACCTCCCTGGGCAGCCTGTTCCAATGCCTGACCACCCTCTCAGTAAAGACATTTTTCCTAATATCCAATCTAAACCTCCCCTGGCACAAAGTGAGGCCATTTCCTCTCATCCTATCTATAGTTACTTGGGAGAAGAGACCAACACCCTCGTTGCCACAACCCCGTTTCAGGTAGTTGTAGAGAGCGATAAGGTCTCCTCTCAGCCTCCTCTTCTCCAGGCTGAACAACCCCAGTTCCCTCAGCCGCTCCTCAGAAGACTTGTGCTCCAGACCCCTCACCAGCTTTGTTGCCCTTCTCTGGACACGCTCAAGGAAATCAACATACTTCTTGTCGTGAGGAGACCAAAACTGAACACAGGATTCGAGGTGAGGCCTCACCAGTGCCGAGTACAGGGGCACAATCACTTCCCTACTCCTGCTGGCCACACTATTTCTGATACAGGCCAGGACGCTGTTGGCCTTCTTGGCCACCTGAGCACACTGCCGGCTTATGTAATGGTAGTAAGCAGTTTGTTAGAGGGAAACACCTGTGATTTTTAATGGCTTATCACTTGAATTTTTGAGCATTTGCAAATGTTGTTGATGTGAATGTGGCCTTGGAGATCCTGAACAACTCTTGGATTTTGTAAAGTCAGGACCAAATTCTCCAATGAAACAAAAGTTGCTATTTCTAAAAGAAGACTACATATATTGTTCTCACCAGAAAGAGACATTTCAATTTACTAGTAAGGGTCATTAGACTATTCTTCTAGTATTGAAAGGGATTAGATTAATAATATGACCCACAGTCTACAGATAAAAAATTTGAATACAAGGGAAAGCTCCTTTTTTTCATACATTAGAGAGACAGCAGTGACACAGAAACGCACACACCCAACACAGGAATCTAAAGGAGTTTGCTTAGATCGCAGTCCCTCAGTTAAACGATGTTCTTGCATCAAATTAGAAAGATATATTAACATAACAGTGTTAGAGACGGTCTGTCAAATCTCATTAGTATCATCTACTGATTTTCTGAAAACTGACTGGAAAATTTTGAGAGTCAAAGTCTCCTGCTTCTGTTTATTGAACGATTAGGAAATTTTGTTCAAGAACCTGAAGACAAAAGAGAAGTCAGGAACATATGCTTTTGTTTTATTTTTCAGAACAGAATACTTTCCTGAGCATGAAAAACAACAATAGGAAATACCACCAGCAAAGTAGACAGAAGATACTAATGGCCAGTGATTCCACACAAGATTAGGCTTGAATAGGGAAAAAAAATATTATTCAGTTGGAAATGTGATTTCACTTATGTGTGTGTTGAGTAGAGCAGAAAGGAAGGCTAGATGTACATGACTTACTAGGTAATAATACTAAGTCTGCGCCTTTGGTCTCTGTGGGCATTTGATGAATAAATTCCTCCAAGAATTTGGGGATGATTTTCTGCACCTCCTGTGCATAGACCTTTCCTAGTCCTACAGCTTCACTTTACTTGAAGAATGTTTTTAAAGTCTTTATGGCTAGTGTTTTAACACTAGCTAATATAGCCAAAGCATAGAAAGGCATAGACGTTTAGATACTGCATCTTCCTTGTGACTGGTACAGGTTTGTATGTTGTTGCAAATCAACAAATATGCAGTGATAATGATACAAAATATTCATTCTAGGCTTGTACTTCCAGGGGTTTACACTCATCAAACTTTCATCTGTTGTGCCAAAATCTTCAAGGCCTAGTTTTTGTCAAAAGGATGCTTTTTTAAATTTCTTAAGGATAGGAAAATATTTCAGCTATTATATTAAGAAATTATTTTCTGTTGTTGTTGCTTTGTTTTGGTTTTAATGCTACCTATTTTATCCCAGCAGTGCCAAATGAGGTAAGAGATGAGGTGAAAATTTAGGGCCTGACTGGACTCTGCTGGTGCAGCAACAAGAGAGAGCAGCATTTTGTTCAGCCCCAGAAAGGGAGGATACTTAGTGACCTTCAGGGAAAAAGGGCTGTCTCTGATACTGGCGGTGCTGGGACTTCAACTAGTCAGCTGCGTCAGCGCGCCGGAGAGCATCAGGTTCACTGGCAGCAGGGTTGGGACAGTCTACTCCTTTTCAATACTCCTAAGCCAATTTTAGATGAGAATAACAACATATTGTTCTTTTGGGGTAGAAAAAGTTACTTTCTCAGGGAAATACTATTGGGATTGGATCTTTGCTATTTCTGAAAACTTGAGTGGTTAGAGGATCAGATAGAGTCTGGAATACTAAAAGGAATCTTTAAAAAGTGAGAAGTCTAACAAAAACTATATTAAAAAGAACCTTGTGATTGTACAGTTAAAATAAGTAGGAAATGCTAGCATCCATATCTTCTTAATTTAACTTTTTTTGTGCAAATGCATACCATTTACCAGATCCTATTTTATTGTGCGGTACTGAAGCCACGAGGTATGAAGAACTGACATGTCGCAATGGTTTTACCAATGCGCTCAGGGATCAGGTCTCCACAAGCCACAGTGTCTGCAATCCATCAGGCCCCCTAAGCTACATCTGTAATAAAATTTTGGGACCCTGCTGAAATACATACCTTGGCTCAACTAATTCCTCCTGTGCTTAGCTGCACCATGGTCACTGGCTTCAGGCTCCCAGAAGGAGCTGTGCCGTCCTCCTCATAGGTGTTGCATCGCTTTGGCCCCCAGTAGCTGAAGTTAATAATACAAGTACTGAGGGTTTCTGAAGCCAAGTTCTAGTTCTTTAACTGAAAACTCGAACAAATGCCTGTTAGCTGTCCGCGTCCAGCGGGGACTGAAGACTATAATCTAGTGTTATCCAAACATCTGAGATACAGTCCTAGGGACTGCAGGCATGACCACAAATAGCACAGAGAATATAACCAGATTTGTTTCTGAATCCGACAATGAGAAAACAATGCAAGAAGCTACCTGTGGATTTAACAGTATCTTAGTTCAAAGCTAATATCTTTTCTGAAACTGAAACAAAGGTGAAATAAATTAAAGACAGAATAATTTGCAGGATAATCAGCTAAATGTCTGTAGGCAACAGGTGTTTAACAAGCACTATGTGACTCTCAGATAGCTGATTCTTTGTTCTGAAAATGAGCAAAGAGGATGAATAATCCCAGATAAATCTGTTAAGAAGCCCTGAGAAACCTCTGGGAAAAAAAAAAGAAATGTAGCAACAAATTAGAAACAAAGATCAAAGAAGGGAACAGAGATGCTCAGCTGCCTTGAGCTGGAGTTTTCATCCATCTCCTGTGGGTCATAAAATATGGGGAATTCTTGATACAGGTGATGAAAACTGTCAAACTCAATTATTGGAAGTTAAGGTCCTAAGTGTATTGAAGTTGCTTGTACAATATGTGAGACTAACAACGGTTGTAAAGTCTTCATTTTATACCTGTTTAAACCATGTAAATCTCCAACTTGCTTTTTAAGGCTTTACTATTATTGTCAAAAAAGTATATGTATTTCCAATTAAATTGCATCTATTGCAAGCACTCACTTCTATAATTCAAAGATTAAAAGTGGAAAAAAATTAAACAGAGCAAATGTATTACATTAGATATGGTGTAGGACTGAGATTCAAAAAGGCTTTTAGGACCTTAAGTCTCACTGAATCCCTTGAGATCTGGACTCCAAAATGTCTTGTGACTTGTGGTGGGTTGAAGTTGGGTGGACACCAGGTGCCACCAAGCTGCTCTATAGCTCTCCTCCTCAGTAAAACAGGGAAGGGAGAATGTAAGATGGAAAAATCTTGTTGGTCCAGATAAAGGCAGTTTAACAAAGCAAAGTTAAAGGTCGTGTGCAGAAGCAAAGGAAAACAAAAGATTTATTCTCTACTTCCCATCAGCAAGCAACATTCAGCCCCTTCCAGGGAAGCAGGGTTTCAGTACATGTAGTGGTTGCTCTGGAAGACAAATGTCATAAAAAATGAATGCCCCCATTCTCCTCCTCCTTTCTCTTAGCTTTGGTTTCTGAGCTGACATCATATGGCATGGCATATCCCTTTGGTCACTTTGGATCAGCCATTCTGGCTATGTCCCCTCCCAAGGTCTTGCCCACCTCCAGCCTATTGGTGAGGGGGAATATTGGAGACACAGCCTTGATGCTGTGTGAGCACAAGTCAGCAGTAGCCAAAACACGGGTGTGTTATCAACACCTTTCTAGCTACCGATACGAAGCACAGCACTAAGAAGGCTGCTATGGGGAAAATTATCTCCAACCCAGCCAGACCCAATACAGACTTTGTGTGTTAGCATATTCAGTCTTCTACAAAACCTGCTGCCAAAATATGTAAGAAACACAAGGTCTTTTAATAGTTCAGGTAAAAAAATCCTTTACTTCCACCCCCTTAATTCTCCTGGAGATAAACTTTAAAATGAGATTTGCTGTGTGTATATATATATATATAAAAAAATATATAGTAATATATTTCAATGTTCCTCAGGAAACAGTCCACCTTTCCCCAAATTAAGGACCAGGCTGTGTAAGAAAAGTTCTGCCTGTTTTTTTCCATTTTAAGGACTTGAGCAGAGTAAGAAGTTATGAAGGAATTTTCATTTGGTCTTGTCTATGCTTTACAAAGTCCTCTTCGGCCCATGTTGCTTTCTCTGTACTGTAAATTATGAGTATTTTTAAACTACTGTCTCATTGAAGAGCAGAGGAGAGGAGAGGAAGAGAGAAGGCAAGGCTCCGGGGAGACCTTGTTGCAGCCTTCCAGTACTTAAAGGGGTCTTAGAAGAAAGATGGGGACAGAATTTGTAGCAGGGCCTGTTGCAATAGGACAAGGGGAAATGGTTTTAAAATAAAAGAGGGCAGATTTCGACTAGATGTAAGGAAAAAAATTTTCTTAATGAGGGTGGTAAAACCCTGGCACAGGTTGCCTAGAGAGGTGGTAGATGCCCCATCCCTGGCAACACTGAAGGTCAGGCTGGACGGGTCTCTGAGGAACCTACTCTAGTTGAAGATGTCCCTGCTCACTGCAGGGAGGTTGGACTAGATGGCCTTTAAAGGTCCCTTCCAACCCAAACTGTTCTATGGTTCTATGAGTCTATGAATATTAAAGCATCTCTGTGAATGTCGTATTTAGATTTACACATTTATTATAAAAGGCTCTGGGTCTGTCTGCCCAGGCCTTTGCAGACCCCCTTGCATTTGCTTTACTCCCAGCTGTCCAGAGGGAAGCCAGCTTGAACCCAAGAGCATTGTGCGTGGCCCAGTGCAGTAAATCCTGTGAGAGCATGGTGCACGCATACTATACTGCGTGGGGAGGAACTCTGTTATACACATGAGAAATGGTTGCAGTCTTGTCTCAGAGAACAGATTTAAGGAAACCTCAAGTAAACACAATAAGGTATTTCTTTTAATAATGTTGTTCATTGCCTCGCTAAATTTTGGAGCATTACAATTAGAATATGCCCTTGTTGTTAAGACCCCAAACAAGTACATTCTCCAAAAATTTACGTTTTCGGGTATCAAGAGTCTCATGTTTGGCAAGATGCTCTCAAACTTATATCTCTTTATAGTTGTGAGAAAAAGAATTTTTTCTGGGTTTGTACCTGGTTCAAAAGGAAAGCTAATATAAGGTCTATAATGAAATTCTATTTATCTCAGATGTGGCTGTATTGAATGGCACTGAGAAGGGACTTGAATGAGAGGATGAAAGGATTAGTTCACATATATGACCTCCTGTCTCCCACCTATATCTTGTCTGCATGACTGCAAAAACTAACAATGCTTTATCCTTTTAAACCAATAAAGGAATTCCAGAATTAAAAACCTTGCTATCAAGTTTTCAATTATTTTTTTCCTTGATATTTTCCTTTTGCTTCTCCATAGAAGTTCCCTCTGCTTCAAATTTAGTCAGAGTCATTTGTCCATTCATTAATATCTGCGTTCATGTTTTGTTAACCAGCACAGTAACACAGTAACTTAGCTAAACTTCTTTGGTGAATTCCATGGGGCTACCATGGTGTAAAAATGCAAGTAAATCACCATTCATGTGTCTTTTGCCTTTTACACATCAGAATTACACAGCTGATCAAATAAAATAGCCTATTCAGCAAAATTAATATCAAAAAAGACAGAAGCAACTTCACCTGTTCTGTTGGCCAGATAAAGCAGATACATTTCAGTGTCAGTTTTAAAATGTCTTGTGAATGCCTGCCTGTCAGCTTGTCTCCAACATCATATGCAGAAAACCTCTGATTTGTTCTAAATAGCACTCAATAAACATCAAAGTTACTGAGATACACTGCCTAAACGCATGAAGTTCCTCAGCATCACTCAGTGAGCTTCTGCTCTGGCTATGGTCTCTCCATGGACAAAATAAGCCATGGTTCAGGCACTACAAGAGTTATGGCAGCCCATTTTTACAGTAGGGACCAATATGGCCCGTTTATCCATATTTGTGAATACTCTTTTCAGAACAAGAGTTATCTCCTCTTTTAGAGTCTTAAGGCACTGTTATAAAGCCATCTGGCCTTGAACCAGATCTTGAGCTCTGAACAGCCTTTTGTATTTCGGTGCATATGAGCAATTCCTCTAGGGTCTTAGCCTCGCTCATGACATGTTTTGGGAATGTTAACTCTGTCAAGTAATTTTGTAGCAAAGTTTTTCAATCACTTTATTGAGATAAATATGAGTTAGAACAGACTTCTTGGGGGGGGCGGGGTTTAATACCTCTTGGGTCCCTATCTGCTGTTCTTACTGATCTTCATGTTGGCAGATGTTCCAACTTCTCAGTTCCTTTTCAAAGCTGGTATATCAATATTATAGTAGCTTTATACCCTGTCTTCTCCCTCCTCACCAAAATTCCTTTTCAGAAGCATGATCTATAACCTGTTTTCCTCTGTGAAGCCTAAATAAATTTAATTTCTGCATTAGTTAATCTTTACACATATGTAATATACCCTGTGTATTCAGGAATACTGTTTATACTAATGATTTTTGACTGTAAATATGTCTGAACAGATGCATTAATCAGCCTGACCCACAAATACCGTCCACATTACATAGCCCATGGAGTTTGCTTTTACTAATAAAGAAAAGAACATCAAAATCGGTTGATAGTCTCTCTTCAGTTTGGCCTGGTTCTGGCATTCCTTCTTTGTTCTTCAGACCATCCTCCAGGTTCTTCATAACATGTATTCAACTTCCTTTTGCCTGGAAGAATCAGCAAAACCCACATAAATTTTTTAACCTTCTGCCTTATCAAGGAAATGGGAATTTAATCCATTCATGCCACAGGTCCTTTGAACCTGATCCTTCTTTATTTAGTCAAAGGCAGCACTCCCCACTTCTTCTGGAATCCTTGTTGTATTCAGATTGTAAGAACCTACCACTTATGCAAAACTTAGTGACATAGCAATGGTTTCAATTATTTTCTTCATCTCACACTTGCCTTTTTTAATGTACTTGTGCACTGCATTTGCAATGCATTTGCAAAATACACTTGCATTTTCTATGAAAATGGTAACAGACTGTAGTGTAAAAGCCCATATTTTAAATCCCTTTTTAATGTGATTCCTGGTAATATTTTTATTTCAAGAGACGTATTTGAAAGCTTTGAGTCATGGTTCTCTGATCTCTCCCTGCGTCAGTAAGTAGATAAACAGTAGGTAAACTGAAAACAACAGAATGACCCTGTTACAAAATAAATTCAGGAGAAGTACTAATTACTCTTGACTAACAGTGAGAGATAAATAGATACCATTCAAGTGTTTTCATTCTATATTCATGAAGTAACAAACAATATTAAGATTATTAGGCACAAGGCACAAAAACTAGCACTGTATCTTGCAAACACATTTTACCCTGCTCTGTGCTACCTTCCATGTCTCTGTCACCCCTGCTCTGTGTTGTCTGGTCCAGCAATACCTCTGCATCTGCACCTTTCCCCGCTCCGAACTCCACTTCCACGGAGATGTTGAGGAGGGTGTATCTATTCTGTGCTTTAAAGCCCACACGAGATCAGACTGGCTGAATCATGGAGGAAGAAAGCCACATGCTGAAAAAAACAAGAAATGCTTAGGAAAACAAACGTCATATATCAATTTTAAAAACAGACATATTTGATAAACTGGGAATGTGGTATACATTTGCCCTTTATTTTTTGAGCATTGGCTCCATTAACATAGATTTTAAACATAAAAAATTGATTCTGAAAACCATCTGCAGCAATACTACCACAAAATCAGGTAATGTAGTTACATGTGTACACAGACATAACAATTAAAAAAAGCAAAACCTTAATAATTTATCTTGAAGGAAGAGGTTGTCATTGTTTATTTTTTTCAAAATTGACTCCTGCATGAGTGGCATATTTTAAAATGCTTTTATTAGGCCTTCTGAATTAATAGAATTGTGTACTACTTAATTAGTACTTTTTCACTTATTTGCCTTGCTAGTTATTCTTCATTATGGTGGAAACCTAAGGATTTTACTGATTGCACTGAAATTTTAGAGCATCATTAAATCATAATAAATGTCACACAAGTTGTTTGCAGCATCCAGTACAAAAAAAAAAAAAAAAGAAATTTTCAAGACTCAGATTTCCTGAGTCTTGAAAAAGATGGCTGTGGCACGTAAATTAGAGTTTTGCTTCCTTTGAAGGAATCTGGTAAATATTCCTGCAAGCATATAATTAAAGTGCTAGAACTAAGTAGTAGCATGTGTCAAAGAACTGTACACTACACACTTCTTACTTTTCCTCCTCATCCTGTCCAAGTGCTTCTTTTCCTCCCTGATGTGTTTCGTTATGATTTTCTCAACTCCAAGGTTAATTTTCAAACTAAAGAAAAGACACATTTACAGTAAAATAGTTTTCCTATGAAAGCAAACTCCAAATCAATACCTTCTTTTTCAGTCCATAGGATTAATTAGCTAGAAGCACCTTATGTCAGCAAGAGCACTTTTGACACTCTCCTCCATTAATTTCCTATCATCTCCCGGATGTAGTTCAATTGTATCGTTACTGCACTTTAGCCCACATTAGCAGAAAACAGTCCTTACTCATGTTTCATGTTCGCTGGTTTGCTTTTTGCTAATAATAGCCTTTCCCTCAGGTGGGCAAAACCCTATTCAGTCTATCTTTGTATAGGTTTTCAGTTAAGGGCTATGTAAGAAAGGGATAGAGCATAAGTTCTGAGCGTGGCATTGGTTCAGGATTTAAGGAACCCAAGTGAAATGGAGAAAGTTTATTGAGGCTGGACAAAAAAATGTAATACAAAGCACAAATTTTGCAGTAGGCTATTATTATTATTGATGACCTTAAGCTCCTCTTAGGGAAAAAAAGTGTTCACTGTGATGCAATGTCTCTGCAACAATCTGTTTAAGCCAACAGAAATGAAATGCTGCTGGACTTGTGTTGAAGGAAAAAGGGCATAATCCATGTTTTCAGAGGATAGATAATTTTCATTGAGTTATAGGGAATGAAGCTTATGTTCCAGAATGTGTTGTAGGAAAACAAAATATAGGAAACCCCATACAATTAGTTTGCATACTGATGATAGAGATATCAACATGTTGATATTAATGATGGAAAAAAGCAACAGAAGTCCAAAAAATAGCCAGTAATTTCTATAGGGATAATAAAAAGCTAAGGAACTCACAAAAAGTAATAGGTGTGATCTATGAAAAAAAGTGTGGTTTATTTATGTAAATTCAGGAAAAAATTACGAATTGCCAAAACTTACAGCATGGACTCTTCATCCTAAAATTGTGCTAAAGGAAAATTGGAAGAAGAATTTCCCCTGAACTCTTAAAAAGGGATGGGCCAGGGCAAGGGAAGAGAGAGAAAAAGACAGAGGGAGAGTGAGTGTGAAAGAGGGAGGAAAGATATGCAAAGATGTTTATGAAATATAAAATGAAAAAAAAAATTGGCTTTAACTGTTCTGGACACTTTAGAAAGGGTGAGACTGCATAGCTTTTGAGAGTGGAAGTCTAATTCATTTTGTAGTTCCCCAAGGAAACTCTGTTCTGAGACTGTGATCTTCCTCCATCCAAAGGACAACTATTATTGCCAAGAGAAGCGCTCTACATTTAGTATGAGCAGACATGTATTGTGTAGATATGAGAAGGTAATTTTGTACAAACACAGGACCTGACTGTACTGCAGGAGCAATAGGGCTTTCTATGGAATTGAACTATTACAAAATAACCCTTTTCCTATTAGAGAAGTGCCCATTTTCTTTTGTCTTCTATCTAGCCAACAAACTTTCTCAGCTTTCTAATCATCCATTTTGAGTCCCATAGATTCCCTATAGGTAGTGACTAAGGTCCCGCCATTGTCAATTTATCTCTTTTTCATTGCTTAGTAGATCCATTTTCCTCCCAGATGTTTGAATTGTCTCAATTACTGGTGGTCTGGTTGGGAGCTGTATCACACTTTTTTCAAGAGCTGCTGCAGTAACTCAGGAGTGACTTTATGGTCATTTTTGTAATATTGTTTCTATTTTACTTTTCAGCTTAGTAAACATCCCTATTCAACCAAAGACTGTAATACCTGGCCTTAGGACTTATTATATAGACAGGTACAGGCTAGACAGAGAACGTGTTACAGAGCAGTGAGCGGTTGTGCTGAGATGCTGAGCCCTCAGCCCAGCCAGCTGCACAACTCCAGGCACTTGGCTCCAAGGAACTGAACTGGCTACTTGGAAGTAGTGTCTCCCTGACACTCTTTATGCTGTTGAACTAGGAAAGGGTGAGTAAAAGTACTGGATGATCAAAAGTTGTGAAAGTGAAATAAGAACGGCCTTTACAGTGGTCACATTATTCCAAGTTGAGAAAGAAGGTTTTTATTGTAGCCCAGGAGTACCATCGAGCCACCTGGAAATCAGTTATGTCCCCCACAGAATTCCTGCAGCGACTGAAATCGAGAAAAAGGGAAACCAAGGATCAGCAACACACATTTTGCAACTAACACTATAAGGCGATGTAAGAGATGTTTCTATGGCTTATGCAATTAAGTGGTTGACCATAAATTGCTATTGTAGCCACTTATGAGCCAAGCCAAGACTTTTCTCAAATACACCCTTACTAGAAGTAAGAATGAAACAAAGGGTATCATAGTCCCTAAATAGTTAAGATCTCTAGAACCCAAACTGACATTCTGATAGATATGCACATTTCTTTCCTTACATATACTTTCCAAATAGGACCAAGAATACTATGAAAGAGTGTTCTCAAAAGCATTTTTACTAAGACTGGAGCTAGTAGCGCTAGAAGTCTCATGTGAAAAATCTGTTTCTGAAAGCTTTCCAGCTCATTCCTCCAGATTCAGATGACTTGGATGGTCTTCACACAGTCATCTAAGCTTTCAGCTGTTTATCCAAAGCAAACAGAAATTATGAAAATTCTGAAGTTGCCCATTACCCGCATGATGCAACCACATGTGGTTAATCCTGGCCCCATTTAGCATCACTCTGGTCAATTCCCACAAGAAATTTTATTCTTGCCATGGTTTAGGAGCATTTAATCTGAGCTGACAATGTTCAGTGCGCTTCCCAAGTCTTTGAATGATTTATTCTGATTTGCTATAGTGTGTCCGCTGCCTTTTGATTAAGACCAGTATTATGTGTGACCTACATACTTCTTCCTTTTGCATTTCAAGATCCAGTTTTCCACAGACCGTCTGAGAGTACTATCTATCTTAAGCAGATCAAATACTATAGTAGTTGTCCCCGGCTATTGCTGTTAGAAGAAACATTTGGATTTTAGTGCACTGTAATGGCTGTTTGTTTCAGATTACTCCAGTGACTTATATGCTGAAAGATTAGATGTAATTTAACATACTAATAATTTTCCAATAATAGTTTCATTTGGATTTTAGCAGAGTAAAGAGTGTTAAGCAAAAATAGCTGCCGCATTCAAAATGCTAATTCTGATGGTCAAGATCTATGAACTAAGGATTGTTTTCATAATCAATTTTCTGCTTTGAAAACTTTAAAGCTCATCATGTCCAATTCATGGAAAGACTAAACCAGACACTTGGTTCCACCCAAGCTCAGCTAAATTAATGATCTTGCAATACAAGCATTTCTTTCTGATGCTAATCTCAGTAGACATAAATCCTTAATTCCAAAAGCCCAGCTGGTGTGATATGATGTATATCCTTTAACCTTTGCGATAAAGACATAACTGAAGCATTACAATCTGACAATATGTTTGCAATACAGCAGAGTTCATAATTTAATCTATTAGTGCATGACTACAGAATTTAATATTTTTTAAACAATGTAGCTATTTGAGAGCTCATGTTCTCACTGAGAGCTGCTGTACCATGCACAGGCAAACAACAGCATAGTACACCAGGAATAAACATGTCGTTGTCCAACTTAATTAGAACTAAAGCTGGTCAAGAGCTCTGTCAGCCCACAAAAAATAAAAATGACTATCATTGAACCTTCCAAGCCCTTTGTGGCCTTCTGTGCGCTCAGTATTTTAAACACGTACATGTGCACAATTTTTTTTGCCCTGTGGGTGTGGTGATGATTAAAAGAGGTAAATGCAAAAGCCAAATCCACTGAGCTTTGCTTTAATTTTCTAACATGCTGCAGAAGGCCATAGATCACTTCTGCAGAACAGGATTAAAGTGCCAGCAGTCAATGACAGGCTTGTTAGGAGAAAAATCCAATGATGCTAACTCTTCAAAAAGCTGGTTATTAGCTGCATTGATGACTGACTCCTCATTAAAGATTACTATTACTGTCTTCCATAGCATTTCCCCTTTGACCTGAGTGGTTAGCGAGTTCTTAGAACTTCCACAGTTTTTGCTGTAAAGAGAATAAAGTGATGACAGATATTTCTTCCATTGAATACTATATATTTTCAAAGAATGCAAATAATCTCCTGCTTCCCTCACCACAAAAGGAATCAGAAAGTCAGGAAACAGTTCATTAGCTCACCATCTTTTTACAGCAGTCACTGCCTTTTAAGCTTGCTCTTCCTCCTACTACAATTCACCTCCAACCAACTACATCAACATTTTTTAAAGCACTCTCATGATAACACACCAGACTGGAAATCCTTGTATGGGTCCACACCTCAAATACTTAATTCTCCTTGAGAGTACCTTAGTTTGATGCATGGGACACACACAGCTTTGACATTCAGCCCACCAGTGGTCTTCGCCTGGGAAGGCTTCACAGGTACCCACTTCTGAGTCAAATACCCACTCTCCCACCAACTCATAGAGAAAGTGTACCTCTTTCCCTTACTTAGCATCATTTTTAAGGATGATGGGTGGGAAGAAAGGAATATGGGCCAGAGTGGGGAAGTCTTCATCAACAGGGAACAGTTTTCATCAGATTGTTTGCAGTGTTGGACTGCATGACAATATGTAAGCACCTGGCCCAGGAGGCAGGCATGCTACATGTCTGTGCAGAAGATGACATTCCCCACCATTTCTAGGACCTTGGTGTAAGGACACTGTCATCTCCCTGGGATGTGCACTAGAGCCCAGACTCGGCAGAACTGACCAGCACTCAAGGATACAACCAGAGGCAGAGAGAGCAGAGCTTCAGATTTGTGTGTTCACAGGGAAAAAGAACTGAATTTGGGAGAAAAGCTATTCCCCAGGCACCAAGTCAGGCAACAGGACATGTTAAAACTTCCATGTACTTCATGCCCATCAGATGTCAGCAACCTTTATTTTGGTCGAGTACTAAACATCTTTGCTTTCCTTTCTTACAGAAAACTCGTTCCTTCCCCAGGGCCTCAGGGCTTTGCGCTGACACTTCTGCCACCCAAGCCACCCAAATGAGGCTCTGTCTCATTTTAAAGTCTTCTGAAACCAGTTCAGGAAGAAACAGGCCTCAGCTGGCCAGACCCTGAGCCAAAGGTTCCCTGAGAGGCAGGCAACATCTGAGATGTTTTGCAGCTGGAGACTTCTAGAGAAGTCCTCCAAATTAACAGCATCTTAAGAGCAATACACAGCTCTAAACAAATCAAAGTCCCACAAAATAATTGTTTACATGTTGGCGCTGATAACTCAAAAGAAAAAAACTGGTACCTAAAACAACCTTAACCAAACTACCCAGAAAGTGAATACTCCCACATCAGTTAGTTATGACCCCCTCACAGACCAAAAGCCCTTAGTGATAGCTGCTACTTCTCTCTGCTGGCTTCTCTTTCACACCGGCTGGATCTCTTAGTCCAGCTGCTCTGCTGACGGCTGCACTGGAGGTGCGGCAAAAGCCTCCTTCCTGCAGAAGTCTCTGCATGTACAGAGACACATCCTTGTAACCTTCTGTGGCTAATCTTACAACTCACACATTTTCCCAGTTTTCCTTCTCTAGAAGCATCCATTTCTGAGGCATGAATGGAGAAGAACTAAAGGAAACATGGGAATTTATGGCAGGGGAGATGAGATCAGAATAAATGATATTGTCTCTACAAGAGAGATTCAATACTTCTCTGAAATGACAGAAAGCGAGAACAACAGAATAGGAGAGAGCAATGGGTCCCTGCAGTGGTAAGGGCTGCTCAAGCTGTTCTGCTGCGTAAGTGCTTCACTGGCAGCTCAGCCCAGGAAGGACAGAGAAGTGGCAGTGGATGCCCTTATTTGACAGCACTTTTTGTCAGGACTGTTTTCTGAAAGCAACTGAGAGCCGATCTAGCTGGAGCCTGATACGCAGTGGCATTAGTGGGTAGAAAGAAAAACATTCTCAAGTGAGACCAGAGCCAAACCTATCCTTTTTCCTCCACTGCTTTGAAAGACAGCTGCCAGCCCAAGTAATCCTTTTGGAAGAAGTGCTCATTCCCCTATGCCCAGCTCCACAGGAGGAGGGAACTCAGCACAACTGAAATATGCACCAAAAGCCAGGACAGGCCCATGCTGGAGGCCAGAGCAGCAGCAGAATGAGGAATTTGTGGGGTGCTGCATGGTGGATGATAGGTGCAGGCTTCCTGCCCTGCCTGTCCCGGAGGAGCAAATGTATTGAACCAGGATAACACAGATTGCTTTCAGCTATTGCTTTCCAAGAAGCATCCACAGATAAGGCTAAATAGAAACCCTGGTGCCTGTGGCACTCAGGACCACTCACTCATCCAGGGCATGCCAGCATGCTAATTTGCCAAGGAGTTAGCAAACGTTGCCTCATGCAGGCACTGAGGTCTATATTGCCCAGTCACTCGCTGCTGGGAATAGAGGTGAGTGCGACTGGCTGCTGGTGCCTTGTCTTCAGATGCAACCTGCACCGAGGCAGATGGGGCCACCAAGGATCCCCCTCCTCTGCAGCCAACCATACTGCGCCAGGAAGAGCTGAGGCAGGAGATAAGGCTGTCTCCCTAAGCTACATACACGTGAAGCTGCATCTGTACGTATCCATCTGGGTAGCTCCCCCTTTCTAAGTGTGCCAGTAAGACAGGCTGTAGCCCCACTTTATATCTGAATTTAAAGAGAAATAAAAGTGACAATCTATCTTTTAGGAAGGTTGGAGCCTGAGGGTAGGGAAGAGACAAGGGTCAACCTGTGGACAGGCTTTAGATAGAAATCACTGATTGATGTGTGCTTATGAGGACCAGTCCCCTGTTCCACAAACTGTAGCATCCAAGTGTGTTAGAGGGGGAGAAGAATTGTCTAATTTTAGGTAATTAAGGCAGCCAACTTAAAGAACAGCACGAGCTGTTAAATGAAGTAACTGCAGCAGTGTAGTGTGAAGGCAACAACAACCCAGTGGGACTGGTCTGTGAAGAAAACAAAGCAAATGAGTGCAAGTTATTTTAGCAGTACATCTTAACAGCTAACGTTAAAGATATGTCAGTGTTACCATTCATAAACCTTTATTTCTGAGTATAGAGGTTGTGCCTTGGCTGTGGAAATGAGCCTCAAGCTGAAACCTGATATATCATCTCAGACAAGGATTTTTATTTGTTGGGGTTTTTTTTCATTCTTGCAAAAAAAAAGGGGGGGGGGCAGGATACAACTAGTATTAGAGCAGTTACAAATGTTTTTTCACCGTGTCATGAGGATGATTCTAATCTGAAATGGAAATGAAGTTCAACAGCTATTGTGAGAGGTTTTTTTAGAATTCACTGGCTTTTTAAAATCTTAATTGGTCCCAGAGCCAAGTCTGCACCAAGCTGCGGGGCTGTGAGGAGTGGCTGTACTCTTCCCTGGCTACACAGAGATGCAGCAATGGCAGTCACTGAGATGGATTGTGCATCCTAGCACAAGGACAAGCCACCTTCTCTCATGGCTCCCTCCCCCTCAGCCTCTCTTTCTCCCTCCAGCTCCATTTGCTTGATGGGATTCTGTATTACGAGCCCTCCTAGCAATGAAAATATCAAAAAAGGGTCAACATTTTTCCCTTTAAAAACAAGTTTTATGAGAAAGCTGTTTGTTGACTAAACTACTTTTTTTTTCACAGAAAGAGTTTTTTTCCCTTTACTTTCAAATCTCATCAAACATAACAAAAATTAAAACAAAAAAACTATAATTCCTTCACTCTCCCAAAGTAGCAAGATTAATTGTTTAAAATTTTTATGACAGGTATCCTCAAAGCTCTGAAAAGTGTGGTCTGAATTTGCTGTTCTTGAGTTCACTCCTAATTCATGTTCTGGGAACCCACACTTTACTTTCAGGACTATTTTTCAAAGTAAAAGATATTAAATGAATATTCAAGAGTACTTGTAAGGAATATGTCAGATTCCTATGCAAGCATTCATATCAGAAACATAATGTTAAGAGTCAAGTTAAGTCAACCAAGGAACCAAGACCACAGTGTGTAATTTCAGTGCAATTAAACAACACCTCTCGAATTATTAATATTTACAGTGACTTGCTTGGGAACAAACTGCCACTCAGAACTCTTTGAATAGTAAATCCATTTGCGAAAATTCAGTATTGTTTTGCAAAACGTTCACAAGGAGAAAAATAAACCTGCTTTACTAAATATATTGCCAGACCCAAAATATTTTCTCAGTCCTAAAATTTACTCTGTTTGAAATAATGTCTACAGACAACCAATTCACTTGAGTAGCACAAATGTGCTGGACGCACCATGGGGTTATGGAATATTTTTCGGTATTCATGTTGGTACAAATACAAAAGTGCACAGCCTTAGAAACAGTGGTTTGAACTGCATTCTCACCACACTTTTTAGAGACCTTTTTTTCCCATTTTATTGTAATTTTGTGCTCATTACTATAGCATTGTATTGGGTTTGTGTGGCAAGGCTTTGGT
>NW_010548868.1:0-3091 GCF_000687285.1 Phaethon lepturus
GGGCCATCACTGGAAGACACAAGTGTGTTTTAGGTGTCAAGGGGCACATCTACAACCTGCTCCCGGGCAGCAAAGCAGCTGTGTGGGGCCGGCTCTCCTCCAGGCATCAGGAGGATGGGGCCAAAAAGCCCTTCTGAAGAGCTGAGCGCCCATCTTTCAGCCTGGCAGGAGAGCAGGGGGATGTAAATCAGGCATGGGATCGGGTGCCAAGGACATCAGGTGCCAGTGGGAGAGAGGAGCAGATGCAGACGGTCATCTGCTGCCCCTTAACGCTCCAACCAACACCAGCCAGCTCCAACCCTGGGAACCTCCTGCCCGTGCCAGGCTCCCTCCATCCTCCTTCCCTGCAGCTCCTCCACTCGTGCCCCTGAAGGGGGACTCCGAAAGCCCACATCTGGGGTTTGGCAGGGAGATTACGTCCCGAACGCCATCATGTGTCTGTCTGCATCCCACGATCCAACCCCATGCCACAAGCCTGCTGGCCTTGTTCGAGCGTGCCACGGCTTGGACTACACCGCGCTCTCAAGGAGAGCTCTTCCCTTCAGGACAAGTTGTTTTCATAGCAAAGCGAGGTTTCTGCAGAAAGGTCTGTCCTCTCGGGCTTGTTACTCACAGGCTGGATTTGACAAGTTTTTCTTAAGTCCTCCCTCCTCTTCCAGGCTGCGGGGGAAGAGATCCCCCTCGGAATCAGACTTGGAAGCATCACCCTGGAGCAAAACAAAGAGCTTCAACAAGGAGGGCGAAGGGCTGCAGTACACGGACACCCCTCTGAAAAAACGGATTCCCCTCTCCAACACCACACCTACGGATCCACTGAATTTCGTACCACGATGCAACATCACCTTTCACAAAATGACGCATGCACATATTTATACCACAGACTAATTAACCTCCTACCAGGAGGACAGACTGCCTCTGGCTCCAAACACAGTCCCAGAAAGGGATCACAAAAAACCAAACCATCGCTTAATTTTTGCTGCTGGAATTGCATACTGGGCAGATGTTAGGGAAGGACAGATATCTGGTGAGCAATCTGGGGACAAAAATTGACCCTACTCATCTCTCAATTTATACGCTAAGGCTTAAAACTCCCTCTGTGTGGCTCTTTCTAGTGATGCTTCGATGAAGCAATCTGGGATTCAGAAGGGGCACAAGGGATCCTGACTTTCCAAGGCAGCTAAAGGGCACGTGTCGATGGATGCCCACCAGCGCAGAGCGGATCCAGGTGGCAGAACCTGATAACAACTGCTCTGGGTGGCTGTTCCCCTCCCAGCTGCAACACGCAACAGGAGGAGACGTTTGGGGGATTTAAATTCCTCTGCAGCATTTCGAACGCCGGGGGCCGAGCGAGAGCTGCCCGCTTTGACACGGGCCCGTCCTCGGGAGGGGAGAGAAGAGGTTTACCATCGCTTGCAGCGTGGTGCCCCGGCTCTCGCTGGGTCTTGCCCCCGCTGGTTCTGTCCGTTGGCACTGCAGAAAGGTGCTTAGGGTGTGGTATAGTCAGGATACACCCCACGGGCAATGGTGCGCGCCAGAACGATGCCCATCCAAAAGAGGAGGATCCACGGCTGAAACCACTGCTCTGGCAAAGGGCACCAAGCCCCGTCGCGATGTATGTGGGGAGGGAGGAGCGGTGGGAAGGGAGGGAGGATGCTGGGGTGAAAGAAGCCAAGCAGACCCTCACTTCAGCTGGGAGAGACCAGGAGCCCCAGAAAACCCCAGCAGGGCTAAGCTGCCCCCCCGGGAGCCCTGGCCAGCACTGCGGAGGTTTGGTGCTCGGGTACCTGTTGGTTGTAAAAATCCCAGAGGGGCCCCAGCGTGGGACAGGAAGAAGAGATGGCATCTGCCACGCGGTCCAGTGCCCTCCACCGCTTTGTTAACAAAACCCCCGAGGGACGAGCCCCCACGGGGCCACTAAACAGCTAAGGGGATTTCTTCCAAGCAGACTGGACGCTCTCAGACACGTATTTTTAAGGCAAAAGAGCACGTGATGTGAAGTGTTGGCTCAACACTACCCCTCTGGAGGATCCAGGACTTCTGCGCTATTCAGGGAAGCTCATCCTGTAGGATGCAGCCCGGGAAGGTCAGGAATGCACCTTGCAAGGGGGAGCAGTAAAGTCAGGCTGGCCCGAACTTCACTGGAGCCAAACGATGTCTCTGTATGAACGGGGGCTCCAGCTGGCTCCCGGCACGCTCCCCGCGGAGGCTCCCGGCTCAGCCCGTCAGCGGGCCTGCCGGGGGTTACTCATTCTCCCTAACGGGTTATTAAAAAGGAATAAATAACAGGAAGAATTTTATGCGATTTGTATTCCTGGAGCGCTCTTTAACAGCCCAAAGGAAAGTTTTAGGGGGCATGATGAGATGTATGCCGAGGTGGAAAAGCAGAGCTATGTGGGGACTTCCCACCCCCTCCCCAGCACCAAACCCCCCGTCTGGAGGGCAGAAAGCATCCCCTCTGAAACGCCACGTGCCAGACTCGGTACGGTGCAGGCAAGCATCTCGCAGCCGGGGCTGCTCCCCGTTACCTGTTCTTGCACTCCCAGTTTGCCTTTCTGGATAGAAAAGGGGTTATGAGAGAACAGGGAGTTAAAATCCTTTTGGGAAACGAGGGTACGTCAAGATGGACCAGAGCGTACAACGGCTCAACCAGCCTGTACCGAAGGGGACTGACACACTGGGATACAACGGGAAAGGGCTTTTGTGCTGAAGAAAAAGCCAGGCTTCTTGGAAAGAACGGAAAGGGAAGGCAGTGGTAAAGAGAAAGGTGGGGTTGGCAGAAGAGTGAGGTTTGGAGCGCGCTTCGGAGCTCCGCAGCTTTCCCAGACCCGAATGGGACCATTTCACATCCTGCAACGCGGCATCTCGCCGGCAACCCCGGCATCCCGGCCAGCCTTTCTGGGACGTACCCCAGCACAGCTGCCCCCGTCCTACCGAGCACGGGGCTCCCCCCACACACGCCCACAAACAGCCTTGATTCCAGGTCCCTTCGCTGCCAGGCACCCTCCTGCGCCTGCCTGATGGAGGGAGCGCGTGGCAGGCACGCCCGGCGCTCAGCGTCACCCTCCGCATCCCTAGGGAGGTCCCCGGGGCG
>NW_010548869.1:0-1410 GCF_000687285.1 Phaethon lepturus
GCAGGGGAATCTCAGCTCTGGCACCTGGAGCACATCTTCCCCCTCCTTCTTCACTGACCTTGGTGTCTGCAGAGTTGTTTCTCTCACATATTCTCGCTCCTCTCTTCAGCTACAATGGCTGTGCACCATTTGTGGGTGGTTTTTTTTTTCTCCCCTTCTTTAAATATGCTATCACAGAGGTGCTACCACTGTCTCTGATTGGCTCAGCCTTGGCCAGCGGCGGGTCTATCTTGGAGCCAGCTGGCACTGGCTCTGTTGGACATGGGGGAAGCTTCTGGCATCTTCTCACAGAAGCCACCCCTGTATTCCTCCTGCTACCAAAGCCTTGCCACGAAAACAGAATACAGTGCTATATATTTAAATGGTATAACAGGTTTTTGTTGCCCAAGCTTTACATATAAAGTTTTAACACTGTATTATCAGAAGCAGGTTTTAACTGTGGTGAAATTGAAATGGTTTAAGGCAGTTTCAGAGCATGAGGGCAGACTGAAACTTGAATTTCTATTTCAGCTGTTGCACATTAATTTGTTATAAAGTGTTCTGTCCTATCTTTTTGAAAATGTGTTTAAATGAGGTGAAGTTGGAAGAATTCAAAGGAACAAGACTGGTCTTTTGAGATGGGGCATCTTATAAGCATAGTATTAAACATTAAAAATATTCTTCTGTTGTCTTTGTATCCCTTTGGTTTCCCTATGTCATCAATACTGAACCCTATGATAAGAGTTTCTTCTGAGCTGTATCCAAGCAAATTCCTTGGAATAGTCCCATTGTTGTGGTGGGGTTTTTTTACTGCTTGTTTGTTAGAAGTGTTTTGTCAGTTTGGTGCTTTCCATTTAACCTGAAAGGCCATTCTTCTTGTCCTCGGTATTTTATAATG
This sequence comes from Phaethon lepturus, assembly GCF_000687285.1. NCBI lineage: Eukaryota > Metazoa > Chordata > Aves > Phaethontiformes > Phaethontidae > Phaethon > Phaethon lepturus. The sequence continues at coordinate 878 of NW_010548869.1, forward strand.
TAATCTGAGTTACTTCCCTAAATATTATTGTCAGCCTTGCTCACTGCTGTTCTTTATTCGTGTGTTCCTCCTTCTTAGTCTTTGTTCTTTTATCCCTTGTCTTCTGCATGCTGATTCTTTTTTTCAGACCTAGTTTGAATTTCAGTGTTGCATTTTTGTAAAAATAAATTTGTAGAAGTTCTATTCCTCTGTTATTGTCAATAGCAGTATGGGGGGGGGGAAAAAACATAACTCTTTCCTACTTAGACATTTTTGTCTTCCTTACTATGGCTTACATTGGGAAAAGTATAGGCAGCCTTGTTCACTTATGTAAAGAAAAATTAATCTGTTTTTTAAAATCTCAGTAATGACTAACATTAGTCATTGTAGTGATTGTGGTCAGTGTACTGGGTAGTGGTTTTAGGAGAACCTTGAATAGCCAAGATACTGGTAGGGTGTGGTGGTGTGTTTTTTTTTTTTTTACTGCTCAGTACAAATACATATGGCATGATTGATACAGGTACTGAAACAAGGATCTAAAACAATTATAAAGT
>NW_010548870.1:0-5301 GCF_000687285.1 Phaethon lepturus
TATATATATATAACATATTACAGTGTATTGAATATTTTTGAGAAAGTATTAGGAGAGCCTGACATATGGAATGAAATACTTGAAGAGGCATATTTGCAGGACTTGTGAGAGCCCAACTGAGGAGCTGAAAGGCAGAGGCAGGAAAAATTGACAGTAGCAGCCTGAGGAGCAAACGGTTGCATCTGGAAGAAATGAAGGGCAGATTTTTCTCTAAAACTTGACTTTGAAAATTGCTTTCAAACAGAACAAAACCCCTAACAACAGTATTCTTTCAAATTTCACTTTTATGTTATAAAACCGGTTTAAGTAACAAATAAGAACGTCCTCCTTTTGTTAATTACATGGATATAACATATGCAAAAACATTCTTTATGAACACTTTGATTTCATGAGGTCTTCACTTATGAGCTATCCCAGGCATGGCAGTGATAGCTAATGAATGCTTTTTCTACATTCCCTCTGAATAGTTATTTTGTCTTTTCACCCTTCCTGGACAGAGGGAATCATGAAGGAATGAACTGGAGAATCTCAGGTGTGCCTTTTGCTAGTAGGTGAAAAAGAGAATTCTTGCCATTTACTCTGAAATGAATAGATACTTCTTAACTCTCAGATTTTAATCTCTTGTCATCCTACAACTAATACAGGTAGAAGGTGAATTATATAACCTACCTTCTGACTGTCACATCTCTAGCCCAATTAAAGTAGTCAGTCTGGGGTTTCAGCATGGATCTCATCTGTCAGGCATGGTACCAGACTTTCTTGTCAGAATTCAAGAGAAGCATTTCTGCAGAAGACATGACATATCTGAGTAAAAAATTCCAAAGGTTAGTCTGTTTTACTCTGACTAAGTCTTCACATTTCCTTCCACTGTACCTGAATTTGTGGTTTTACAGACTCACAGAACAAGCTCTTGTATAAATCTTCTAATACTGCCTGGCTGTGGTTAATCCAAAACAAAGTAAAAGTAGCTTTTCCAGAAATTAGAGATTGAGAACTGGGTAAATCACAGAGAAGAGATTTGTTCAGATGTGCTGTTCACTGATATGCACGAAAATATATATCAAATCCTGAAGCTGTATTGATGTCGTAAGTTCTTGCAGTCACTGCTTAGAATAATTGAGGATGGATTGTCAGGGCAAATATATGGAGAACTGGAGAGGACTTGAAGTTGCGGTTTGATGTCTGAAGTTGTGTGAACTCTGATTATAGTCTAGTGTTTCAGCCCCAGTCTGTCTCTAATTTTATACCTGCTCTGTGTGTATGTACTATGGAGTGCTCTTTCTATTAAAAGACGTCACGTGAAGTACATATTGCTTAGCAGTCATCCAAATTGTGCCAGTGGGTTTCTTTTATCTAAATCAACAGCATGTGTGGATGCTTGTTGCAGATTTCAAGTACGCTATGCCAATGATTCACACAAGGCAAAGGGCTGTTTGTTGAAATGAAATCTATGGCCATTGCAATTACGACGTAGCTGAACTGTTCTAATGGTGAAGTGTCTTTGATTCTATATAATAAAAACCATGCAGCCTTGGAAACACTTATTAAAATGTTTTAAAATATATTATAACTATTGATTTGTGGATGGGCAGAATGAAAAAAGTAGAAACATTATACAAGGTTCAGGAGAATGCCAGCTGCTTTGAAGTTGCATTTTAACTTCTGCAGTTACCTTTCCAACCTCCACTGCCATCCTCAGTGGGTTTGATTCAGGTGCTCACGGTTAGATTCACCTTACCTCTCTTTAGCTATCAAAAGGGAGCACTTAATGAAAGTTTGTCACTGAGGCACCTTTTGTGGTCAATGGAGAGAGAAAGACATGTTCAGAGGGTCATTCTGCTGATCTTTTGTTACTGCCTACCTGCTCCTCCAAGATGCTTGCTTCTTCCATTTTTTCACAGAGGAGGTGTAGGTGACTTGCCTAGAGATATGGCTGCTGTTAGCCTTGGTAAAGCTGTGCCAAAGCGGACCGCCACACATCCGCAGCATGTGTCATACTTTTCACCTTTGCAGAAAAAGTTTAAAAATACACCCGTAGGTTTCAAAATGCAAAGACTGCACCTCCAGCTTACTCAGATGGATGAGATAATGGAAAAGCCATGTGCTATGTGCTTCGATCACTTGTAACACTTCTAAAAAAAATCGAATAAATATTATGAATAATAATGGACCTTTGCATGAGGGAGTGAACTGGGGTTAAAAAGTTCATCTGGAAAATCCCTACCATAGGCTGGGATTAGAACCTGAAAAATAAATTTTGATCTTTTGTCTTTTCTCAGTTTGATTGACTTTGATATAACACAATTAGATAATTGAATATACAACTTGAAAAAGCTGCTACACGTGACCATATAGGAGTTAAAAAATGGTTTAAATCAGTAACTAAGCCTCCCAACTTGAATAGTACAAACAGTTAATCTTTAGTTTTATAGCTGAATTAAGAACTTGAAAATAACTTCACTTGTGGTCACCTTAAGAATAATTGTCTTTTTTCATCTATAGAGAAACCCCAGAATTAATTTTCAGTCAGATGAATTACTGAATTTCTTTTTTGCTTTTTTCCAGCTTTTTATATATGTATACTTGGATTTAATTCAAATTAAGTAAATGTTTTCAATCTTCATTTTGGAAATAAAATGCTGCTTCTTAAAAATAGCAAAAATAAAGGTGTTTTTTATTTAATGGATTTTTTTTCTTTAATTAAAAATATTTGCCAAATTTAGCATTGCCCACAAGCAATTTCAATCACAGATTAAATTCTGGGGGAAAATACTTCTACCTCTTAGAAAGTACAGTTCAGATCTATTGAAACATTCTAATGACTTAGAATTATAATCCTTTAAAATGAAAATGGAAATTAAAAGAAAGTTCAAATGACTTTATGAAGAATTTACAGGAAGTTTGTATTGAAATATAATCCTGATTTTAATGGGATCATTTTTTGCCAGAAATGATTTAAAGGGAACCTCTAACAACAAACATAAAAAATACATGTTCACCTTTTGCTAGAGAAATGTCTGAAAAAATTAGTTTTTCAGTGTCTCTACAGAATTAATTTAGTATACCTCTAAATTTTAGAAGATACTATTTTAAAAATGTGGCTTAATTGTTCTATATGGCAAAATGGACTCTCTAGTAATACACAGTTTTAATGAGTGTAGCATAAAAGTTCTGTGTGTAATGCTTATTTTTGCTTTAGTTTTTTTAGTAATTATAATAATTCAAAACACTTTTATGATCATTTTGAGTAGATTTTTATTATTATAATGTTGTTTGAAAGGAATACTCTATGTTGATTAGTCTTAACTGGATCCCTTAGTCTATAGCCACTATATAGTATTTACAATGCAATTCCGCAGTGCATAAGATTTTATAGGTCTAGGATTCTGAAAATCAAATTCATTTAATATCATTAAATGTTTCTTACATTCCCCCCAAATCCTGATGTCCTATTATATTTGGTACATACTCTTTTTTAAACCTCATAGTGGCTTGTGGAACAGAATTAAACATTATGTCAAATGTAATTTGAATGGAAACAGTTTTTCCTGCACCTTATTTCAATGTTGTACGTTATTGCTTATAAATCCAAATACTGTTATTTTGTCTTTCAATGGGGTTCATGATAAAACCCAACTATGTGTGTTTCAGAGCAGAACTTCTCATGTTCAGAGCACAGTTTCAAATTATAATAGTCATAAAAATAGTATCACTGGATACACAGTAATCTAACATCATTTTACATTATCATGATACAATAAGGTTGTACTATGGAATAGATATAATTTATGCTTATTCTAGCATTTAATTTTCTCTTTTTTTAACTGAAATGTGTGGTCTTGACAAAACTCAGGTTAATGGAGTAGCGGGATATGAAAATCAAGGAGGCTTTAATGCTTATTGTTGAATCCATCCTCCATGTGGTTCTCATCTAAATGGGAGCTTCATCTGAACTGATGCTTTTGACAAGTTTCCTTCCTCTCCGCATCAGCACCTGAGAGGCAGGAGTATGAGATGGTTAAAAAAGTCTCTGGAAGATTACTGCTAGCATGGTTTTCTTTACTTCAAGGGAATTGTCCAGTGCCTTCATGCCACTAAGTTTGTGTGAAAAATATCTTGAGCATTTGTCAGTTGCAAGCTTGCATACAATGTTACAAAAATAAATCCAGAAATTAGTATTTTTAAAGAATATGTATTGCTTTCAGTGATAAAATAATTAGTCCAATCTGAATACATGAAAAGATGGAATTATAGTTTAAAAAGAAATTAAACAGGTTTCATGGTGAAGGAGGAAAGTAGGTTTGAGAACAACCCTCTTTTTTTGCAGAATAATCCCTGTAACGGTCACATATATCCACATGATTAAGGAATTAATTCACATTATTGTTTAACTTCTGTCATTGAATACTTATGGGCAGCAAAACATGGTGATCCTCACTCTAGAACGCATCACTACACACTGACAGATTAAGTGCCCACATTATCACTGGTATCTTCACTGAATCATGACAGATCACTGTGCTTTGGACACACTTGTTTAATGACATGATTTACAGCTCACTGATGGGACCAGAGGAAGAGACAAAGGGCTGTTATGGAGCATGCTGCTTCAAGAGAGTAATACCATGTAAATGTGGGCTGTTATGAAACTACAGTGTCGTGGCCATTTGTAAAATTGTCAATAGTTAGCCATCAGTTAACAAACCAATGTTTCTGGTTCACTGAACACTGGTAAATGAGACACCTTATGAGTCAATTCTGTATCTTCAGAGAAAGATACGTTTGTGGTGTTCAGTGTCACTGGACAGAGAATCTCGTATGTTTGCTGACCTAACTAATAAAAAAAATGAAGTCATGTTAATGCAGGAAAAAAGGTTGTTATACAGAGCAAACTCAGGTGAAGCACTCAAGCTTTATTTCTGGGTGGTGGCATGTTTTAGCTGCTCCAAACATACACAGACTGCATGATAATGAATTTACAAGAATGAAACTTTTAAGTAACTAGTTGCAAAAATGGCAGTTTAAGTTGGAAACATAGTAAATCCTTCAATTCTAAATTTGCAGGGAATTAAAAGCCATTACTTAGAAAACATTCCTGAATTCTGTTACCTTGACTGTAAGTTTAGTTTTAGGAAGTCCTTTTAAAAACCTTACCTCTATCCTGCCACAAAAGAAGTTCAGTGTAGCTGTTTACATACAAAAACCATAATGATTTAATTCATGAATTGTCATGGGTTTCTGCCTTTTGATCCTTTTGCAGTACTGCAGACGTTAAGTGATATGCCTGGCTTATGTAGGGAA
>NW_010548870.1:5332-88572 GCF_000687285.1 Phaethon lepturus
GTTACCATAGCAGTTATAATGGCCATTCCTTTTGATCTTCAACCCTTTTTTTGCCTTCAACCTGAAGTCCACAGGGAAAAGCTCCTGTTTAAAGAGGAGGCAGCCGACAGGATTCATGGAAGAAGTAGAAGATTGTGCAACGCTTCAGACTAGATTGCAGCACGTCTTTTCCCCTATGTTTTTACTGCTTTGAATTTTCCTTCAAGTCCCAGAAGCACTGACAGAAGCTGTTTTTGTTCACTGGCCCTTGACTGTTACATTCCAGTATCAGTTCCTCCAATTTCCAAGTTGCCAAGAAAGAATAGACAAGAGGTTGCTGGTGTTATCATCATAGCTTCTGCCTGGAAAAAAAACCCCATTTCAGTAGCAGAGCTTAATGTTCTTAATTTACCTTCCAAGACCATGACTGCTACTGGATATACTAGGATAGTGCTATCATCTTACATCCAAAGGCAGCTTTCCTTCATCTCATATTCCAGATAGATATCAGAAGACATGATAGTCTTCAAACGTTCAGATGTTAGCACTGATGAAAAACCTGCATTGCTAGGTGGAAAAGATTGTAATGTCATAAGAGCAACATCAATTCCATCCTCATACTGCATAGGTAATTGGTTTTGCTGGTCTGTTCTCTCTTTTTTAAGTAGTTTGTACCTTCGTTAGATCTGAAACAGCGCTGTAGATTCCTCTCAAAAGCTAATTGATATCCACCTCTCTTGCCTTCAAAAGGTTTTCCACCACTAGTACAGCTGCCTCCCTATTCTCACGTGCTTCTTGCCATACTGAACTGTCTGAACTGCTAGTAATGCGTTTGCTGCCATATACTCACATGTCACCTTGTTAGTAGCAGTTCTAAAACCTAGTGGAATTGAGGAGATGCTCATGATGGAACTTCCCTCTAAAGTAATTTGAGAGGAGTGTCTTAGGCCATAACTTAAGCCATTAAACCTGTATAATTTCATGTTCTACTTAAAGTAAGTTATCAATTTCCAGAGTTTTATCTTAAGCTATTTTCTAACCTCATTTTTCTTGAAATGGGCTTTATTGTTTCTTTGAAGGCTGAAAAGTCATCTGTGTGAAGACTATATAGTCAGATAGCAGGTTGTGTTAAAGTTTTTAATAATGTAGTAATGTAGGATTCCCATGTATTACATTCATTGTAATTAAAGTCAAGTCTTTTCTAGCATGTCCTGCTATTTTTATTTTCTTTCTACTTATGTTAGTGCATACAAGGAATTAACTTGGTATGATCAGAACATACTTTACTGTTATACTCTTTAAACATTGATGTCTAAGGTTTCATTCAGAAGAGGTGCAAAACAAGTTTTCTTGGATTAAACTGCCACCCACTGCAATGACCAGTATATCACCTGGTAATCATAGAGGGTCCCTAGTTGTTTTGTCACCTGCTCCAATTCCTGGCACTGTGGAGTTCTAATAGATGGGATTTTGTGGAGCACAGAAGGTAACAGCTCTCCTCTGCATTTTCGCCAATAGAATAGGTCCATAGTGATATGCATTTCTAAAACTCACAAATAGCCTGCTTGGAGGCTGCCTGGGCTATTTACTTGCTCCTTTTCAGGGTTACGGAATTTCTCCCTTTTCCTCAAAGGCAAAACTTCAGGCATTAACTTAGTTTTGGTAGAGAGCATGTATGCTGAATTTCCTCATTCCCATTAGCAGTACATTCTTCTGCGGGAGAAGGATGGACTTCACAACTCTATGAGAGTTATATTCCGAAGCCGTTTATTGTCTTGTCTGACTCCAATATATATCATAATTTTCGCTTAGTCACTGCGCACACACTCATGATTGGTTACAACTTGTTACACACACTATTGCAATTGGCTACATACAAAATATCACGCGCTGTCCACGCGCCCCTCACACAGTCAGGATTGCTGCTTGCAGGTGTTCCTGTTTTCCTCGCTTCTTCTTAGTTGTTTACCACAGCTCCTTCTCCTCAAGGTCGAGCCATGCAGGGTGATCCCAACATCCTTCCACCTGTTCTTAGTGCTAACTTCTTAGGTCACATTAGGGCTTAGTTATTCTAGGGTGCAAGCATGAAAAGCAACACCCATTTCCACCCCCATGTAGAGGAAAGTAAATTACATAATCTAAGAGTCTAAGTCAGTGATCGGGAAGGTGATGGACAGATATGATGCAGTAAAAATGGACAGAAGTAATGGAAATTTGAGCCCCAGAGTCAGTAGGATGTTTAAGTTAACTGAAATTGAGGGTCTGAAGGAAAGCATGCACTAAGAAGGATCACCAAGCAAAGCCCCAAAAAGGACTGTTACATCTAAAAGGGCATTAAGTAGTATTAATATCATAGCTGGTCAAATACAGTCGATTAAAATCTTTCGACCCTGTGCTTATCTGTTAAGGCCTATCTTTGACCACAACATAAAAATGAGTGCTCTCTGAAATGTAAAGTGTTAGTACTTAATTCTTGCATCCCACTACACCTATAACAAAGCTGAAGATCAAACAAGTAGTATTATGGCTTCACGAAGAAGTCTGGTAGTTCTATACCTGCACACTGAGCATCCTGGGGAAATGTTCCTCTCCCTGAAGGTGCTTCAGGCTCAGTACTCCTTCACCCTTCTAATGCCTGTGAAGTGTTTAGAACACGTTTTGTTGTAATTAATTGAATACACAAAATCAAAAAGAGTTGAAAAAATGTTAAAGATTTATGAATACCGGTGAATGATCAGAGCACACAAAACCTTAGAAGCCTTCCATCTTATCTTACATACGAGGCTCCTTTGATCTTTTTCCTCTCAATCTTTTACATGGCTTCCTTGTGCTATTATAATTGTTCTGCTAATGTTGTAGCAGAATGAAAGAATCAGTCAAAGTCCAGCCAGGAGGTGGCAATTTGCAAATATTTGAACACCTATTTAATTTTATATACAGCTGTAATTTTTTTGTCTGTGTAACAATTCATTTAAGATAAACAATTTGTACAGTTTAAGAGAATCAAACCTTACACAGTGTTTTGGTAAAGAACAGTTTGCATCACTACCTCTAACCTACTACTTACTAGAATATTGTAAATAAATGTGGTAATTTTATCACTGCTGCATAAAAATGTAGGACTGAATCTTAGTCGTGTAGAGTGAAACAGTCTAAGAATTGAAAGAACTAGCATCCCTTGCCACATACTTTCTTGTATTTCAACTTAAGACAAAGTAATTTCATCTTCTTTTAGGATTTTTTAAGACATGCTGGGCTATAAGTATTAATTTTAGAAAACATTACCCTAATATATAAAAAAAAAGGAAAGATCATGGGCTTGTATGAGAAGTGTGTTGTATGAGAACTGTTGCTTTAGCACCTAAAGGTCTTCATAGGAAGAGGTGAGAAACGTTCCCTGAGGGCTTGGGGGTCCAGCAGACAGGCTGGGCAAAGTCTTCAAGTATACTTTGGAAACTCAGCAGCTGGGAAACATGCTGAAGAAGTTTTATTTTGAGGAGAGGATTTTAATTAATTGCACAATTACCGTATTGTCATGAAACAGCTGAAGAGTCCTCTTGAGCCTTGCCAGGTTTCCAAAGAACGAGTCTCAGAAGCAGTTTCTGTTAAATACCCTAGGAAATGCTGCAATAATAGAAAGTTTAGCTTTCGCATTACAATCCTCAGGAGATGTCCTGATCTGCAAGTTTAGCTCTGCATACTTGTATGTATGCACTGCAAAATGTAGTCTTTAGCTCTGTGGTCCTCTGCTATTTCTAATGTACGCTGGCGGGGCGGGCACATACCTACACGTAAAGGTACCACCCATTTTTTTCTAAAATCTTAGATACACATTTAGCATCTTGTAAAGGGCCAAGGTATAATGTGATTATGCAGTCACCTAAATTGCTACATAATTATAGTTCATTTTGAATGTGCCATATAATAGTGCTTCAGAATCTAAGCTTTCATTGCAAAAGTAATTAAGCCTCTAGCCTTTATGGTTGCAAAGATAACCTTCAAAATGTCAACTGAACCTAAGCAGATGCGTTGATGTCTGTCTGCATCTGCAGACAGCACGAAACTGTAGCTTCAGGAAAGTGATACCTATGTGCTGCCCCCTTCACCGCGATGGGTGCTGCCTCTGGAGGAAGCCTAATGCAAGCACTGCTGTTAACTATTTCACAGCTGATCGATTTAGCAGAAACAGCCAACCAAAGAGATTCTCTGGCCTTTTTAGTGAGAATTCAAAGAAAATTAAATATAGGTTCCATTGGTACAACTTATTTTGTTAAGCTTATCGACAGTAGGGAAGAAATAATGAATTAATTTCTTTGATATGAATTTAATATAATTCTCCTCATGCTCAAAATATTGGAGGAAGGTGCTGATACAACCTTCCTCACCCCCTTGACAGAAATATTAAGTAGTAAATAACCAGCTCTGCTGTTTCCCATCCAACTGCCAAAACTCCTTCCTTCTCATCAATATTTTCTGTCACACAGCTGATGTACTGATTTCAGCTTCTTTGGAGTAAATGCCTCCTTTGGACATCCAATTGAGTTATGCACCCAGTAATAAAACACATAAAATAGGTGGTTATAAAAAAAAAAAAAAAGAAAAAAAAAGTGGTAAAAATACATATGTTAAAGAAGAGGGCATATATACAGGAAGAGAGTGTAAATCCAAAAAAGTTCTTCTGGGAATTATTACAATGTAGCTAGAGGAACCTTACTCTAATACAGTATGTCTGGGTATCGTTTGTAACCAGATTTGCATTTTTAAGTGTATTATACCTTTAAGTGAAAAATACTGTGCTGTTTCTTGTCATAACGCATGGAGAAGAGGTCCGGGTTAAGACTCTGCTTGCAGCCTGCACAGCAGTTTTTACAGGATGCTGGCTGGTACAAGCAGGATGCACTGCTGGGTCGTGTTTTCTGGGAAATTGAGCAGAAGCACTAAAGATATGAAAGCTTCTGCTTGACACTGCTGCTTTGGAAGCCTAGTGAGGACTCATGAGAACTATTCATCTGTTTCATGACAATACTTTAATCTTGCAATTAATTAAAATCTTTTCCCAGTATACAAGCCTTCCTTCATCAACCTGACATGCCATGCGTGGAGAAGAGCAAGAATTGGCAAAGAATCATACAGATTTATGACAGAATTCCAAACAATGCAACATTGATTATTTAGATCAGCACAGGGCTAAGCTTTCAGGTAATGCAGTGCTTAAATGAGAAGGGGGATTCACCCTTGAGAAATCCCTAGGTCAGAATTCTAAGTCTGCATATTTATCCTGATGGTTTTAGGACAGGATATTGTACCAGTTGCATGAGACTTTATGGGACGGAAGCAAAGACCACTATAGTAAACATTCCCACTGATTTTGACATGCGATTGTATGTGTTTTGAGCTATGCAACATGTTCTTTTCAGTGCAGTGTACCCAGTTCAGCTGAGCTAAATCTGAAATTTTCATTGAATAAAAAGAAATTGCTGGTATGATAGCTTAGTATCAGACTAGTATAGGGTACTTTAGACTTTTTCTCATTTTAATTTAAGGAAGAGTAACTTCCTAATCCTTCTTATGTTTATATAGATGCTCTGAGTGAAAATATTCACTCATATATTCACAAATATTCAAAAGCTCACTTCTGCCTGTCAAGACTTCAGTTCTCCTTGATTTCAGTTTTTAGCACCGCTGCTACTGGTACTTGAAATGTCAGGAAGAGATGCATTCCCTAGCACTATCTGTTTTATGTGGATGTACTTCGCTATGGAAAAACTAGAGAGATGTAATAGAGATAAAATTCTGAAGCACTAGATTATAATATGATAAATTATATGGTATTATAATTTCAGAAGTTTCTTCTAGTGCTAGTAAAACTTGATTTTCAAACAGAGGTACAATCAAGGGGAGGCATGTCTCCTTTTAATATGTTGCATTTCCACGACATGATATCATTTCACTCAATTGAAATCTCAAGTGAGCAAGTAATTTTTAGTCAGCGTGTGTTTCGGAAAAGTTATATTTCCCATAGGAACTCTGTGAACATGGAAACACTTTGATAAATATTATCAGTAATAGTCAGGCACTAAGAGTGATTAATGCTCATTTTAGGCATTTTATTTTTCAAAGCTTAAGACAAGGCCAGATGCAGTTGAGTCTAGGTGGATGCTGTGGAATGGCACAGTTGCTCGTGTCACATCGTGGGAGGTGGGCATGGCATCTGCTTGTCTCAACAGGGGGGATATTGCAAAGCAGGTCTGTACCTCCATAATATTTGAGTTTTCCTCAGGTGAACTCCCCTTTTGCTGTCTATGATGTTGAAATGAGACTGTATGAGTGACTAAGAGGAGTCCTATGGATGTCACTGTCTTAGGTTACACAATGCTGTCACTCTATTATTGATAGTGAAATTGGCTTGCTGTGTGGCTTTTACTTGATCAATTAACCTCTGCCTGCTTCATTTCCCTCCTCTGCATGATCAGAACACTTATAATATTTTTTTTTCCTTTGTAAAGTGCTTTGACATCTGTGGCCATAAAGCACTTCACAAATGTTTTCTCTAAAGACACACCTCATTTGTGTAAGAAACAGATATTTGGATGGCATATAGGGAATGCTGAGAGGGTAAAGTAGAGAGATGAAAGAAGTGCAGAGAAAAAGAAAGCAAAGAATGAGATGGGTAGAACTGGTAAGTTACTGTGGTGTTCATTGGTGACTAAATTGTTCTCTCTCTAAACCAATGTCACATTGTGGAAATACAATTTCATTAGATTATCTTTGACCCACGTGAAACATTCAGTGTTTTGGAGTTTGCAAGATCAGACTTCACTGTTTGATGTGTTTTTCAGATACTTTGATATGTTTTGCTTCATTGAATCAACGCCAGCAGTTTTCACTTCTTCTCTCTCCTCTCTCTGTGAAGTATAAAAAATATTGCTTTCCAGCAATAAAAAGTAAATGTTTGGAGGATAAAAAATATATAAAATAATTTTTTCCATGCCAGATAAATATAATTTTGTTAATCACTTATGCTATATCTTAGAATATATTATACTGTTACAGCACTTCACAAACTCTGAAAGGGAAGAACAGGTAAAAATAGTACTTTACAGACTGGAAGATTGGGTGGGGTTAAGTGATTTGCTGAAGATCTTTGCTCTTCGCTCTGTTTTCCTATATACAGAAAGTTTATATCTTTCTCTTTTCTTGAGCAGTCCATCTGAATTTTATTTTATAGTCCCTATCACCAAAGCATCAAATTGTTTCTTTGTTCCAGTGAATGAACGTTGAGGTCCATGATAGTTAGTGATTATATAGAAAAATACAGAATTTGAATCATTATAGCAACGATTGAGGTTTCTTTATTTGTAAAAAAAAGCAGGAGTTAGAAACATTTCACAGACACCACCAGCCTCTGGATTAGCAGTGTTTTCCTTCCACAATTTCAGTTCAAACATGAAATAAGTCTTGGTCTTTTTTAATAACATCAATCTAGTTCTTTGAGCAAATATTTTTTCCTTTGGACAGTTAACTCAAAAGTAATATTATTCTCAGTCATTTCAACAATGGAAGCATAGGGAAAGTATAAAACCTCTGATCGTAGAAGTGCATTTACCAATAAATTGTTGAGTACTGTATTGTAAACATATGTGCTTTGCTTCAAGGATATAAAATGACTAAGCTTTGTAATACAAAAGCATGCTAATGAGGGTATATACTCTGGGTATTATCCATTTTTCCAATGTAAAACTTCTACTTTCTGCTGCTCATTATCATCTGTTTGTGAACTTAATTCCTTCACATAAGTCTTATTTTCATGTAAATGGCCTGAAAGGCTTGCATGATGTGGGTTTTTTTCAGTAACTGGTATAAATGCCTTAGAGTCACCCTTGAAAATTTCTTTCTGCACTAATGGACATTGCCATGATTTGTATTTGATAGGAGATTTTGTTGTAAGAGAAAAAACAAGAAAGCACTAGCATAAAACAACTTACCCGTATTCATCCAGAGAAAACTTAGAAAACAAAGAAAAAAAATCCCAATAAACGAGTTAACTTCTTTTTTACAGATTCATCCTGTATTAGTTGCATGACAGATCACTAAAAAACTTACTGGCTTTCCAGCAATATTAACAAATAGGTGTGAAGAAAAAAACCCACTTCCACTGATGGTGAAAATACAAGCTTAATGTTAATTGCTGCATATCCTTTTCCTTCCTGGCACAGGGTAAGGGGTTTTATATACTCTGCATCCAGCTTGAAGACTCAATACACAAAGAGAATTTTTAGATGAATCCACCTAAGGTGGAGCAGAGCAGCTTCATTGTTGTAGACAGACAGAGCTATGAGATGGAGCTGGAGATAGTACAGAAATAGTTTTTGAAGCCTTGTGTAAGGAGCAGTGGCCCAAATTACAAACTGCTCTTCCCACTGTCAAACCTCTAATCACTTCAGCTTGGTTATGTTGAGAAAGCACCAGGAAAAGGTATGTAGCACTACCTGTGGTATAGAAGGTTAATTCATCTGAATTTTGTCTTCCATCATGATTGTGTATCTTCTTGGAAAGCAAGTGTATGTATGAGTAGTAGGCAGATGAGGAAGGCAGAGTTAATGTTGGGAGACATAACTTCATTGCCCATTCGTTAGTACAGTTAAGTGAATTTTCTTTGTCAGCAGGTATTAAATTGTAGAAAGGAAAATTAAAATGGAGTCTTAGGGAAATAAACCTAGTATTATACCTGACCCAAATTAATGTGTAGTTTCAGGAAATTACAAATGGGGGAAATTAGAAAAACTTTGTATTAATATTTTTCAAATTAGTATATAGATTTCTCTTTCCAAAAGTAACACCTTTTCAAGATCAACCTACATTTAAAAGGAAAAACACCTACCATTAAACTGCTAAGAAATATCAATCATATCTCCATCTTTTTCAAGTTAAATAGGCAGTCAAACTGATTGAAAAGCTTTTGTTTGGCAAAAGTCGCAATTCCCCACTGACCTGAAACAACATTTCTGTTGTCTCTACCTCTTCTTTTATTTGCATAGTATCCAAAATACAAAAATTGTATTCTTCTCATAGACCTACTCACACCTATTAAGAGAGCTAAGATCTTCACTGTTGTAAAAAAACTGGTGGCAAAATGGAGTTGTATCTACTAAATATTTCTCATATATATTTTTTTTAAGTGTGTTTCTGCTTACTTCCTACTTCCATGACATGCTTTGTTAACAAGGTTTTGTTTGAAATCCTTAAGCCTTGCAAGGCTGAAATTTTGCCCAGAATTAGTGGAGTGAATTTTTTATACCTACCCTTACATTACTGCAAGACTTTTTTGGATCAATGGGGTTGAATCATTACAGATTACTCAGTCAAAAATACCCCAGTTTGACCCTAACCATCTCCTGTAGGATCACTTTGGTAGGTAACCTTGGGTTCAACACACCCTCCCATCCCATAGGCCTTGATCGGCATTGCTTATGTGCATATTATGGAATTGCCCAAAGGTCCCAATTAGAGAGAGGCCCTTACAGGACAATGTACAAATATCCTGGAAACCTGAGTTTTTACGTCAAAATCACACCACCTGTGTTTTAGAGCCTGCAACTGGCAGTGAGTGGGTAGACTTAAAAGTCTACTATCATGAGGGTTATGATAATATGTTATCAAAAGGCAGCTTGCTTTTACTTCTTCAGTAAATTTCTTTCAACCACTTATTTTTTATTCATTTTTTTCCTAATTTCTTCCTCCATCTGCATAGTAACTTCCTTCATCTCACTTTTCTTTATTTTGACATTTTCTAATGCTTATCTTTTTGATGGTGGTGCCTGTGAGGGATTATGACATTGTTACAGTAGTTACCTTTGTTTATTATCATCATCAGGCTCTGGAGCCCTCAGCACAGGAAAGTCCTGGACCTGTTGGAGCAGGTCATGAGGAGGGCCACAAAAATGATCAGAGGGACAGAATTGCCTCTCCTATGGGGACAGGCTGAGAGAGTTGGGGTTGTTCAGCCTGGAGAAGAGAAGGCTCCAGGAGACCTTATTGCAGCCTTCTAGTACTTAAAAGGGGGCTTAATAGGAAGATGGGGACAGACTTTTTAGCAGGGCGTGTTGCGATAGGACAAGGGGTAATGGTTTTAAACTAAAAGAGAGTAGATTTAGACTAGGTATAATCAAAAAATTTTTCACAATGAGGGTGGTGAATCACTGGCACAAGTTGCCCAGAGAGGTTGTAGGTGCCCCATCCCTGGAAACATTCAAGGTCAGGTTTGATGGGGCTCTGAGCAACCTGATCTAGTTGAAGATGTTCCTTCCATTCTCCTCCTTGGCTACACAAGAGTGCTTGGTACGGTTGAGGGCCTCTCAACCACCAAACCCTTTGTTCAGAGGCCAAGGCTTGTCAAGCAACTTAGAGTGGCCCAGGTACAAGGCAAAGGGGGAGGGAGAGCAGGGAGTGCACCACCACACACATAAGTACTGCCTTTCAGTTGCACTATTTGTTGAGATTTTTTTCCTTCCTTTTAAGAGAAGCAGAAGGAGTGTCAGAGCAGAAACGATATCTGTTCTCCTGCTTTATTCTCCCTCCCTTAAAAAAACCCCAAATCAACAATGAGCTGCCCAAGTATAATTGAATTAATGATCCAGAAAGCTACATTATTGTCTGTAGTAATAGTCCACTGCAATAAAATAGTAGTGCCACAAAGAAATGACAAAACATCTTACCACAGATTATCACTACTAAGGAGTCTGAGAAACTTGGTTTATTTCATTTTCCATGAAACAGATCCAATCACTTTCTTATTGGACACAAATTTTCTTTCTGAAATTAATAGAAAGTTCTGCTTAAAACACACAAAAAGATTTCTCTCTGTATAGGTGTCAGAGTTTAAGGCAGCATAAAGATGGCATTTTACTTCTGTCTTTGAATTTCCTGGTTTCTTTCATTTATCAGAAGATCCTTAAAATAATGGATTGTAGCTCTTTGCATCAGAAAGCTGCCTCCATTTCCATGAGCTTCTACTGCAAATGTGTATTCTAGTAATCCATAAACTGTAAGTATCCACTTGTGGGCCATTATATTGTTTGTTCTTCCTCACAAATGTCATAAATGATTGTATACGTTGATAGGTTTAAGTGACAAAAAATATTTTTGTATGGTACAGTACAGCAACATCATTGTAATTAAACTTGTCTAAGATTAGGCCAAAGGCATCAGAGGATTTATGTCTTGTGTTTTGCATTCTCTTTCCAAGTTATTTTATTAACATAGGGTGTCTTTAATTATGCAGAACTGCAAACTGCATTATTGATATTCTATAAACATTAACTACTAGTGTCTATAATGAAACAGGAAGAAAACATGCTTTCTTATTATTTGTCAGGACTTGCAAAGCACTAAGTATTTCAGATGCTATCTTACACTGTATAAAGTACAAGAGATCTGAGACATACGACCTACCAGCTCAGCATTTATGCTTGGCAATATATGTATACATATACACACACAGGCACACGTATATACATACATGTCTCTCTCTCTCCATGCATATATACATACACACACATATATGTGTGTATATATACACACACACATATGCATATAGTGATTTCTAAGGTTGATTTAATTCCCATCAGTGGATGCTAGATGTTTTAACCTTCAAAATCTTTAGCTGTGCTTGTTTTCATTTATATTGCCATAATATACAGAGACAAGAAGGATAAGAACCCAGATCATAGAGGGTACTATGAAATACTTATTAGTGGAAATAGAAATGTATGTCAGAGAGAAACCAATGATTACCCAAATGAATTCACAATTTCAAGCCTTTTTCTCTGAGATCAATTCAAATATATTCAAATTCTCTGCATTCAAAAGTTCAGACCTAACTTGTATGATGCTGTAGTCATAGTTTGTATAGGAAAGAGTTGGAGCAATCATATAAAAGACTCTCATATCTTCCCAAATATACAAAAACAGATGATGTATCCTCTCTGAATAAATCCTAATTGGATGGTTTGCTTAATTAAATTGACATTGTGAGAAGGCACATTGAACCCCAGACTTCTGGCAGAAGGAGGAGGTATTGCCAAGACTGTGAATAGATTCAAAACTGCATCCTACTTGTAATTCCCTCCCCCCTGCCCCTTATTAATTTAATCTGTATTAAACAATTTAGAACTTAGGTAAGAAGTAAAGTCCAAAAGAGACTTCTAAATAGCTTCTGGAGATAAGATACAGCTCCACTTCCAACCTCATGCAGTACTCAAACTTTAGATAAGCTCAGAGTTGTCCAAGGGCTCAGTGTTGGGAGTCAGTTTTGAATTGCTGAATTGCTCTGGAAATGAAAATAATTTTAAAAAAATGTATATTGCAGTAATAATGGACTCTAGCAAAATCCTGTGGTCCATGTCTCTCCTGAACATTTGTATTTGCACCTTAATATCTGAAATTGTCATCTAGCTTCTAAAAAATTTAGAAAAAAAGAGATTGCATTACACACAAAATGAATGCGGACAGACACTTTCAGCTAGCTGACTAGTAATGTATTTTGGAAGATATCTACAGGTTTTTATCTTTGGGACAAAGGGCCCACACTTTGGGCCTTTTTGGAATTCACTTAATATTGTGCCAATGAGCAGCTAAAAAATATTGCGGAACAGGGAAGGTGGAAATTTATAAGAAGTCTAACTAATGAGAAGCAAATTACCCTGCATGAGTTCATCTTCGTTTCCTGTTGATGGTAAAGGACAAGGACAATTTGTATGTTTGGATAAAAATGTATCACTGATATGACTGGATCCTACCTCTGTGGGTCAGTTCTGGCACTGTGAATGAAGTAACTGTCTTTTTCTGGATCTGTTGTAACTTTTTGACATCTCTATTACAATCCTCAGTGTAACTGATGAGTGACTAATTGCTGAAACTTACTGATAGTGTAACAGCAGTGTAAGCTGCATGTTGATCATCGGCCAGCAGCAGAGGTGAAGATAAAGGAACATATTTACATGGAAAGACCTGTAAAGCTATGGACAGAAAAGAGATTTTTAAGATGAATTATGATGTTGGCAGAAGAACAAACATACATAAACAAGCCATGAGGAGGTGGAAAGTAAGAGGTTTTTAAGACACAGATGTGTAAGAAATAGGCTACAGTGGGAGTAAGAAATCTAAGGAGCAAGACAGGAATTTTATAGAAGGAATCAGATGATGTGGCTACAAAGAGATAGATCTAGGAGTTTCTTTTGACATACTATACATGTTACTGCGACTTTTTTGAGTTGTTTTTTGTAAGTGTTGTTGAACTCAGGTATAATGAAAATGCAAAGTGTGATTAAGAGGAGAGCAAGCAGAACATGTCGGTTGCACGTACCAAGGGTACTACAGATGCTGGTAAAACAGGACAAATCTAGTTCTATAAAACATACTGTTAAGAAATGAGGTTTAAGCAGGCCTATGGTTCGTTGAGAATGGCAGTCACATAATAGCTGAATGTCACCTTGTAGCTGACTGAAATCTTTTCATTGGAATGGACAGAGATTATAAGGGTCTTTCTAAACATTTCTTCATGGTGATGAATTTAGTTCAGTTATGGTGTTTGACCACAAGTTCTTTTTCTTTATTTATAAAGTTGACATTATCCAGGATACTGTTTGGTTCCTAACACAAAATACTACAGGCCTCAAATTGATATGATACATAATGATAACTATTAGAATTTTAAGAAAGGGAAATACAGAATGTCAAAAAACAAGCTTAAAAAACTTGGTTGACTACATTGCATTTAAAAGAACAAGGAAACTAATGCATTTTAAAAGATTTTTTTAAAATTTAAGCTTAATTTTGTCAAAATTTTAAAACAAGTAGGTGGCTATGATAACAGACACAAAACAATATCCTGTTATGTAAGTGTAAATGCCAGCATTAGTGTGATAATATTGCTTTGCTGAAGTGGCACATATTAAGGCCGTATAGCAGGGGCCTAATAGTGGCATTCATACTCTTAGATTCTGATTAAAACTCAGGCACAGTAGGAAGACTGAAAGTGCCTTTGAAGAGAAATCTCCCTAAGAACTGTTACTAATCAATAGAGGAAATTTGGATGAGGATCCCACACTCATTTAATGGCCTCAAAATCTAAGGGAAAGCTAGAGAAGTTTGACCTCTTTGTTCCTGCATATTGTGACAGAAAGATCTTTGGGAGGTATACAGCTCATTTACCTATGGAAATGAGCTTAAAAATAATCTAGATGTAGTTACATTTGGGCCCCTCACTGCAAGAAGGTTGCTGAGGTGCTCGAGCGTGTCCAAAGAAGAGCAACGAAGCTGGTGAGGGGTCTGGAGCACAAGTCTTATGCGGAGCAGCTGAGGGAACTGGGGTTGTGTAGTCTGGAGAAGAGGAGGCTGAGAGGAGACCTTCTCGCTCTCTACAAACCTGAAAGGGGGTTGTGGCGACGAGGGTGTTGGTCTCTTTATCCAAGTAACTAACGATAAGACGAGAGGAAATGGCCTCAAGTTGCACCAGGGGAGGTTTAGATTGGATGTTAGGAAAAATTTCTTCACGGAGAGGGTGGTCAAGCATTGGAACAGGCTGCCCAGGGAGGTGGTGGAGTCGCCATCTCTGTAAGTGTTCGAAAAATGTGTGGATGTGGCGCTTCAGGACATGGTTTAAGGGACACGGTGGCGCTGGATTAATGGTTGGACTTGATGCTCTTGAAGGTCCTTTCCAACCTTGGTGGTTCTGTGATTCTGTATTCCCCAGAAAAAAAAGAAACATAGGGAAGGTATCAGTCCTTAATTTGTTTTGAACAACCTTTGAGACATTAGCTCTGGGTAAATTGTGTCTTCAAATTGTACTATGCTTGTGTTTTGGGCATGGCTAAAATAGTCTTACCTGTGCCTGGCCCATGCCACATTTTGACTCTATGTCCTGACTATATTGAAATTAATTTTGAAATCTAGATGTGTTGCCTTTTTTTCATATAACTCACATGGCACAAGGTAAGAGAACCTGTGTGATCACAGTTCATTAAGGGTGATGTCTCTTAGGCAGAGATCAGTGTGGATGTTTAGATGATCCCCACTGGCTTCCTATGAAGGCATCTGAAAATTAATTGCCAGTAAACTGACTGCAACTTCAAAAGTATTTAAAATTGGCTACACAGGCATATTGAAGGGTTGATTTCTGTAGATACCATTTAAAGCCTGAATGAGAGTAAGCTTTAAATATAATTGAAAATCCTTACCTAAAGGAGCGTCTTATACTACTAGTTTAACTGAGATGTGGGGATTCATCCTCCACATTTCATGTCAGACTCTGCGCATCAAGAATTAATGGAACCAAATACTGTTGGAACCGAATAATGCAAGTATTGTGTAGCACTGATGGGCTGGCTCTTGTCCGGTGTCTTCCACAAAACAGAGTCCATGAGTCAGTTAAATAGCGAAGGTCTTATTCACATGAAAATAAATACTTTCAGTATCTGCAGTTGTTTGGCCCTGGAGCTTTCAAAGAGAAAATTAGAAAGAAGCACAAAAACTGGATCAAGAGCCTGCAGTCTGTCAACAAACTGCTGAGGGATGCAACACGACAACATAATCAAATCTGATGTGTCTTTGCAATGACATACCAAGCCTGCAGAATTCAAAATGGCTTAGCTTGCTGAAAGCCATGGCCAAAACATGGTTTCTCTCAGCTGCAAATATTTGGAAGATTTGAAAACTAATTTTTTAAATGAAATTCTTTGCTATTCAGAAAAAAAGATTTCTGCGACCCAGATATTTTCAGTGGTACAGAGCCCAAACTGAAAAAAATCCAACTCAACCAGATGTCATCTTGAATTTCCGTGCCTGAATCTGTGGGAAAGATATGACACCTATACTATATTAATTAAAATCCAAGTTCCCTGTTTCTGATTTTATAAGAAATTTCCAAGAAGTTCATTAAAAAGATTTGCAATATTGCATACTGCCAGTGTAATGTCACATACTGAATGTGTTAGAGGAAAGACAGTCTGGCTAGCAAATTAGAGGTAATAACAGCAAATCTCAAATACACTAGTCATTATGTTTATTATATAGTCAGATTACATATACTAGTTCCTGGTTTTCTTCTTCCTTGGTCTGTTCAGTATGCTGTCTTAAGCAAACAGTGTTTCATTATGTACTTACGGTGTATATTTTACTCTCTGTAGGTGTACAGACTAAAATGTTTTTCTCATACTTTCTAGCGCTGCATTTTCATTTGGTTTTATCCCTCTTACATGCCTTGTAGTAAGTACTTCTTCTGTAATTGCCATATCACGGCGTATGTTTTTATATAGACTGACTAATTGGTAAATGCTGGCTTTTCATGCTATTATTTGTTCTCTGTAGTGTCATTTATGCCATTCAGTATTTGGCTGTATATGGTATTAACAGTACTTTCTGGAGGTTTAAAAGTAAAGACTTGCTGATTGTCCTTCAGAAAACAGTCTCCAAAGTCATATTTTTTCTTCCACAGGCTTGTGTTACTGTATTAATTCAGAAATTTGTTAAATTTGGTATTTTTTTAATCAAAAGTGTGCATATTTATTGTGTTTTCACAAGTATTTTGTTACATGCATTTTAATACAGAAGAAAAATATATCTAAAGGATGATAACAATACTTTTTTTTAGTTAAGAAAGATGTTCTGTCTGTGGATAATCTTATACAGATGTGCCCATGGTAAATACCCGTGCTGACATTCTTTGAAAATGGCCAGAACTGTATATTTAGACCCTCACCAGACATATTTAAATTACAGAACGGTATTTTTTAAAACTTTTTCTACTTGCATCTTCTTATCCTTCTGAATATACTAAGTAAAGTTTTCATTTCAGAGACAGGAATGTCTGATTTCTGCTAATCCCACAACTTTACCATATTCCAAGCCTGCAGCAGAACCACAAACAGGGATTCATTTGCTTATAGCTTGGAGGAGAGGCCCCAAGTGAATTTACTCTCTTTTTCTGTTTTTCCTTTGCATTCCCAGGGAAATGTCATACAAGCTGTCTGGAATTGGTTACTGAGGGAGATGGTCTTTTAAGCAATTTCTCATCAGCCATTCTGTTCTATAGGGAAATAGAATGGAATTTTGCTAAATAGTGAGTCATAATTCAAGTCAGATATTGATATGATTCTTAATAACAAACAAATATCAAATTATCATGAAAATCATTACTGGCTCTATGTGCTCACATGTTTAACAAGAAGGATTTTTTTCCTTCAAATTCTTGTATGTAAAATATAAATAAGTTTGTAAGTGTTTACAGGATCAAGACTGAGTACTGTTGTGCTATTTTAACACATTGGTATTTCCGCACAGTGGGGTACCAGAAGGCTGCTTGGGTGCATGATTTCAGGTGCCTGTATGTATTTGTTTTTTCTGTCATTCATCAGCTAGGTTTGTTGCTTTTTTCTTTTTTTTTAATCTTAACAAAGTGTTTAGTTTATTGAGATTTCATTGATGTTGTAAAATTACCATAGTTAGGCCTTGCTTACATACAGAAGTTGTACTGGTAAAACAGCCCAGCTCTGTGAGTAACTGTAACACTTTCATGAAGAGGTTTATGCAATTGTAATGCATTTGTATTTAGAAAGGTTAAAAAGGCATATCGATAAAATGGACAGATACAAGCATTTAACTGCGAGGCAGAATACAAGTGCCATTTGTGTCCTTACTACAGGTGGTATGTACATGTTGAAAGGGAGCAGCACAGGCCAGGGGCTGTGCGTCAGGGTAAGCGAGAAAGCAGTGTTTGAGTGACAGGTAGGTGGTAATGGCAATGAGGCTCATCCCAAACGGTTGAGAGGTTGTTCTCTGTGCTGGACTGCTGTGTTACAGGTGTTTGCAGGAAGAGATGAGACATTGGAGTTTACACTGGAAGTGATAGTAAATAATACAGGAAAGTGCAGTGGCAGAGAGTGTAGAGCACATAGGTGAGGATGTAACTAGCGGGTGGTGTACAAAGCAAAAGCAGCTGGGGGTAGGCAAAGATAGAGAGTGGTAGGCAAAGATAGACAGTGATTTAGACCCTGGCCCAGAAATAGTTGACTGTGCCCCAGGTGATGAGCACGTCCCTTTTCTGTGATGCTGAAAATGGAGGCAGGTATGCCCAGGCTAATGATTCCTGATATATCCAAGCTAGTTTTGTCCATATCCACTTGGATTTGCCCTGTGGGCAGTGCTGGCCTTGGGCTGGCTCCCTGCGTCCTGCTGTGCTGAGCCCTTCTCCACCTGTGACCCTGAGGAGCACAGTTCAGAGACCCTTGAGTGGATCCACATGGCTCATCCTTGCAAAGTCAAGTATGCCCTGATGTTGTATTGGTTCAGCTACCTACAGGCGCCTATGCCTGTAGAATTTGGTTGTCTTTAACCTCAAGTAACCCAGAACTTCATCAAGATCAGGATCAGTAGTCTATAACCTCACATTTAAACTCTTCTTTGTGAGACTTTATAATTAAAAAAAAAGAAATGAAAGGTTATGTATCTGGCAAGGTTTGAAACACAGAACCACTGCATTTACCTGAGCAATGAGGCCTCAGCAAACATCTCTCATTTCAGTTATTTGTTTCGTTTAGTCCCTTGTGAAATGGGCCTTAATCTGTGACCAAACATACTGCAGTATGTTTCTGTCCTTCAGCTTTCTCTTCATGTAGCAGTCAGTCGTTTTGGCTTGGGCAGTCTGTGCCTGTGGAAGGCAGCTGAATTCTCTGTCTTAACATGAATGCAAACGTCCCTCTGCAGAATTCCCGCTGGGAATGTGCACAGTAACACCACATCACGAACTCGCCCGAAGTCACAGACATTTACAGTCACTGCCTGTGGGGATAGAGGAGACAGCGAGGGTATCCTGACAAATACTGTACTAGCCTTTTGTCATTATCCTTTTGCAGGACAAGTGTGGCACAAGGGATTACAGAGTCAATGGCTAGTTCCTATTTAAATACCAAATATATTTAGAGTGAGTCCCTTGATGATGAGAATCAATCATCTGCTAATGCTTTAACCGGCTCAGCCATCACTTAGAAATATGTACTGTCATAGAAGTAGCGTTTAAAATAAAAGTAATGTTTAAAATAAAATGAAAATGACATGTTAAGGAAACATCACAGAGACATGAGAGGCAATGCAGACAAATACTGAGAGATTTTAATAGCTACAGTATAGGATAGGGACACTTTTTTTTTTTCTTTGAATAATCGAAATATTTAAAGAGTAAGGTATTGTCCTCTTTTAGGGACTATGCATTTTCAGTTGTGAATTGGAAGACATTATTCATAATGAGTTGATATAGTGTTTTTGTGATTTTCCAGTATGACAGCTCAGGTTTGTAAAGCTACTTCAGGCTGTTGTCTTCACATTGAGTGATTTGCCAGAAAGAAGCTGGCAGCTGATGCTGTTTCATTTTTATGGGATTTGATCAAGTACTCTTACATTCATTAAAGTTTTTTGTGATTATGTTTTAATTATCTTCTTGGTCCCATTCAAATTGCTTTTTGCTCATACAAACAGCAGTGTCATAAAGTTCTTCGTGGTCTCTGCAGCCTCCCAGCCTCACCAAAGTGCTCTTCCTCAGGGACTGAAGTGTGGTCTGCTGCTGTGACTCTGTTTTACCTCATCTGAATCCTGACTTTCACACAGGACGAGGGGTATTTCTGCACCACATAGAAAATCTCTGTTGGTTACTCCTTGCTTAACATTTGTTACTCTCCAGGCCAGTTTCTAAGCAAAACCAAGCTACCACACATCTGAGTTTTTCAGGATCTGTCCTCATTTCCTATTTCAAAAATTTGTCCAGGTAGATCAGAAAAACAAGGATCAAGTACTGAAGCAAATCTTCATCAGTATAGTCTGAGATCTGTTTTTTTTATTCTGCAAATATTTGTAAATAATTAATATTTTCTTTGAAACAAGAACCTGCTCACTGATGTTTTGCAAAAAAAAAGACAAAACCAAATCATGCTACCTGATTACAATAAATAGTTCTTATAAAGACCTAGGGTGGTCCTTTCCAGAAGTAAATTTGAGTATTCCCTAAATCTCTCAGGATTTAGTATACAGGCATAAAATTGAAACAGTTGTGTTCTGAAAAAAACATTTAAATTTATTAAAAAATAACAGCTTACAAATTTACTATGCAAAAAATAATGCGTGGTAAATTTTATTTTTCCTCAGGCATATTTTGAAATTTACAGGGTTTTGAAGCTTAAGAAAATACTTGACATATGTTTCAAAATGGGCTGGTTTTGTGCCTGTACAGAGTTCTGTTTATTTGTCTCATGGCAAGAAAGATCTTTTACTCGACAGTGTGAGAATTAGGCCATATTGTATTTTACATCCAGTATATATCTTTATCAGGAGTCTGTTCTTAAATCTGTATTTTACACTTTCTCATGCTCCAGTCGCTGCAACCATAATGAATAAATGCTGTAGCTTTCAGTTCTTACCTCTGGGATGAATAATAAGAAAACTCTCGAACAGATGGAGTGCGCTTTCTCATACATGTTATCCATTAATGTCAAACAACAAGCTACAGAAAACGTTTCTATTACACAGGTGAAAAGAAGATAATAATATCACCTGTTTTCAACAGTGTCTACATTCACACAGTTTAAATTTCACTTTGTCCCTGTGCCTTACATTACCTGTTGGCTCTTATCTAGACCTTAAAAGGTACTGTCCCCATGGGAAATTGTAGACACAATGACTTAAAAGGAATTTAGGTCATGTGAGTATAGGCCTATCCATACTATATACATGCTGGATACCCAATATTCATCTTCCCTACAATTCTGAGGAGGCAGTATTTCTTGTTTTGTAAGATGAAATTACCATTTTACAGTATTAAGGGCTTGATCCTACAAAGCCACTGGCATAACTTCAGTCATGTCACATAGTTTAGGACAGACAAAGATTTTCAGTTCAACTTGGCCGTTGTTGAACAACGCAATAGTATGTTGGGTTATTCAATACAACTTTTTTTATTTTTGACACCTGTGCATGTAGTTTGCAGCCTACTTGATTTTGATGTTCAATCAGCAGCTAGACAATTTTATTTTAACATTTATGAGTATGGGTTCAAAGTATGACTGTTTCAGTACCTCTGTAGAAATTAATAACAGACTCTTTTAATAAGCAGTTCACCCCTGCATAGCTGAGTAGTCTTTCATTGTGTTTATTTTAGACATGCAAATTTGGAAAGACATAAATATTTTAACTGCCCTGTAGTTAAATTACTGGTCAAATATACTGCCCTTTGACAAGCATTCTGACTTAGATGAAACATTACCTAGGTTCATTACCACAACGCTTCTTAACGTTACCAAATATGTTGAGATTCAGTAATTTTGGTGATGATTAGATAAAGTAGGAATAACAATTAAAGTGTATATTCAAAAGCACTTTAGAACAAATCCACTTGTAGTCGTACTTCCCATTTTGTACTTTGAAACACTTTGCAATATAAAGGAACCTCTTAATCCAAAGGAATTGCGATCAGTTTTAAACATATCATCATTTTGATGGATAGTCTTTAACCGCACTGTGTATTACTGCAATGGGTAAATTTGCAAAAGCCAGGGTTAATGAAACTGCATGGGTTTCAAATCTGTCAAAACGGACTGCCTGAGACTGGCTTATGCCTTTGTTCTTAATGAATGCCACAACAAAAAGCATTCCTGTGGGCTTTTTCTTTTTTTTGACTAAACATGCTTAACAGTTAACATGAAAAGACCTTCCTGCTTTCTTGTGGTATTTCCTGGTAGGGGTCTTTTTCATAGTGTGTGCTTATTCGTGAAACTTTGCACTGAAAATGCTGAAGGAAAAGCTACTAAAAAAATAAAAAGGCATTTTCTTATGGTAGCTACAGATGTAAATAATATATGTCTGTCTTTTGGAGATTCCGTAAGACAGAACTTTCTTGTGTTACAAAATGGAGTGTGAGACTTGGAGACAGAATACTTAGAGTAGGAAGACAAAGAAACTGAGAAGCTCAGAGCATGAGAATCAAAAAACCACTTTTCCTAAAGTTCAGAACAGTCTCTCTGTATGTGATTAATATGGTGGTTATTATTATTATGTATTAATGGAGTAGCAAAGAAATAGGTAAAATATGGTGAAAAAAGTGAGGTTTTTCCTTCTGCTTTTTATTGTCAGTCTGTTTCTTCCTCATGCTTATATTATAATTAATGATCAGGTAGCTTTTTAGTCATACCCAACTAATTCTCTCTTCTAAATCCCAGAATATGTTTTGTTATTTAGTTTTGTTTTTTTTTTTTACCATTAGATAACTTCTGGTCATACATATATTCTGGGAAAATTCCTGTGTATGGCACTACCTATCACAGTACCCCCAAAAGAATTCTGTTCTTGTAGGGCAGGATACTGCAGCTTCTGAGGAAATTATTTCTGAACCTGCAAAACTCATAAAGTACAGAGCTGTTTTACCCCATAGAAGATAAACTAAGTTCTCTGGAGGAATGTTGCCAATATTCTACTTTTCTACTGATATTGGTTTCTAATAGTTTTTGGTGGTGGTTTTTTTTTTTTTTTCCAAGATGCAATAAAAGATAAAACTTTTGAAAAGCGCAGTTTAAGCCTTATCACTGGGAAAATGTTGACTGTCTGAGATAATTTTATCATTGCTAAGTTCCCAGAACATCTCAGTAAAGAAGGGGACTGGAAAAAATTGTTAGAATAATGAAATACTGGCTTTGTAGTCAAAGTACTGAATAAAAGTTGATACAAGTTGTTGGAATGATTGCAAAGGTGTTGCAGTTCTTGCAATTGTCATTATTTCTTTGTAATACCATCTTGAACTAAGACAAACCCTTCAGGAGACATTAAGGGAAGATATGCTGGACTTCAGAAAAGCATATGTTAATCTGATTTCACTCTAATAATGATATTGAAAAGAGCCCTGAAAGACAAAATCTTCCCATACATTTTATAGATCTAAACAAAATATTTCACAGTTGTCATAACTGAACTTCTTAAAATACTGTGTTATGTAATAGAGAAATAAAAGACATGATCAGGGGTTCACATGAGCGTGAAAGAGACCATGTTTCAGGGTCATGGTAGTGTCAAAAAGGATTGTGTTCTGTCACTCTACTGTATGGTATGGCCTTCAATTTTATTGCAAGAGAAAGAGCAGATAAATAAATTAAAGCCAGACACAGCAAGTCTCTGCAAAAGTACAATGAAAATACAATGTTGATAATTGACAGTTCATGTGAGACCATGGCACACATGCCACTGCGCAGCTGGAGGAACTTTTGAAAACAGTCGCATGGAAGAGTGCCTCCACCTAGCAGTGCTTGGTGTGAAACTTGGTACGGGACTTTAATGTAGTCAACATTCAAGGAGAAACAAGATAAAAAGCATGATAAAGCTTTTTTTTTTTGTGTGTCCTACCCAACTTTTCATTGAAGACCACATATTTGGTTTGTTTCTACACCAGGAATTCGTCACTTAGCTGACCTGCTGCTAGTTACTAGTAGTTAAAAACTCTCGAAGTAAAATTCTGTCAGAGATAGCAAGGACTAGAAGCTGTTCAGAAGCAATGAAGGAAGACCATGGTTGAACACCACATCTCGAACGTAGAACAGCAGAACGGGGAGTATCCTGTTGTTTGGTTAAGCCCTGTTGATTGCACTTGTATCAGTGCCAAAGATTTGTTTTCTTCCATTTTTTACTCCCATGTGTTTACTGGTTTTGATTCTGAGCTCATCCTGTTTAAATACAAATGTTACTTTCATGATGCAAATTGATTTCCTAAAATGAGAAAGCAAAAAAAAAAAAGACTTCTGTTTTCCTGTGCGCTTGACTTTGCTTTCATTAACTTCATGGCAAAAACTGTATTTTTTATATCAGTTACCGTAGTTGTCATCCAGTCAGTGTTTCTCTGCATGTTCAGAGCTTCTCAGCAAATGCAGGAAATACTTGCTACACGCTGCTGGCAACACCAGGAGCTGCAGTCCCCCAGTCTCTTTGAAGCAGCAGCAGCATGCAGAATGTCAATTACTTTACAATTTCAGGCTTCAAATTGGTTCCTTGGTAAGCAAAAACTTGCCCTGCTGCACTGACAATGTAAGTAGGTAATCTGAATAACTGAGAGAGGTGATCAGAGTTTTCACTTAAAAAAAATTTGAAGTCTTTTCCCCACTCTTGCTTGTGTTTTGCGCACAAGTTACCAAGACCTTCCTGATCTGCTGGTGGAATTCTTCTAGCATAAAAATTGAATTTAATCTCTCAGCTTTAGAAAATCCACAGCAATTTTATTATCCCTCTGACCGGACATTGGTTTGGAGGAAATCCAGCTGTGTGTCAGTAATGTAATGCTGTCAGATACCTCCTTATGCTAGAAAGTTAACTTTGCATGACAGCAATTCCTATTACCTGTGCTTCTGGAAGGACCACGGCAGTTTAGCAGTAGCTGTTCCAAAAGCAAGTCAAATGAAGGGGCCAAGACTACAAGGAGAGCACTGTGGCATTGGACTTCCCATGCTGTCATGACACTTGGTACATAAAACATTCAGCACTATGTAGCGAAGAGGTAGGTTTTGTGATCTCTCACATTTCTGATGGTATTCAGTGCTAGTGAGAAGACAATTGGAAACCTTTAACTGACATCAAACTGGTTTTCAAAAAAAATGCAAATGATTTCTGCATTTCTCTAAAGGCTGTAAAAAATCTGAAACCCTTCCAGTAAGGTTTAGACTTGGTTAGTGAAGCAGAGTAAATCCTGGGGAACCTTCCTACTGGCCATCCAGTGAAAGTAGAAGTAATCCATCTAATAGGTTAGTAAGAGAGAGTACATTTTAAGACTTTCTTCTGCCCGCATAGCTGCTGTCGCAATATTGCTACAGCCCATGTGGAGGACTCAAACCTAGGATCCAGTTGAGGCAACTGCTGAGACTGGATCACTGAAAGGTGTCCCATAAAATCTGGTTTTAGAAACTAGTATGCTCTAATTTCTCTGGCTATTGTGAATGCTACTATGTATGGAGTTTTCACCCACTGTACGTGCCTTTTCTAAATGTCTAGAAGAGTAGTGTTCCACCGAGTTCACATTTCTTCTTTTAATTTATGCATGAGTATGTACATTGCTTTTCTCCTGCAGTTCTCTAAGAGTTTTATGGCCCATTACTGCGTGAGTAAAATGTGTGCAGATTTTGCAAGCCTCTGCCAGAAGATGTTTATTACTCTCATCATTCTTACGAAAATCATGTTCCAGCAGGTTCAGGCAATGTGCAAAACATGGCACATGTGTGAATTGGCCATTTCACACTACACTTACAATATTAACAGCAATAACAATGCCAGGGAAGGGGCCTTAGGGAAGGGGGTAGACCTTATGTTAATTTGGTCATGAAGCTCTGATACGTGATCTCTATTAAACCCAGAGGTGTAAAGAACAGTTAGCTTATTTTCAAAAGTTACTATCAATTGCTGAAGGAGGTGACAAGCCAAAATATTAATATAGAAAACAGCTTGCCAGGTTGTCCGTATTTTGCCTATTTTGTGAGTATGGTCTTGGTCTGTCTCAAGGATTGGCTTGTTGAGTGAGAGACAGTGCTTTAAAGAAATGTTTGATGTTGCACAGACAGAGAAGCAAAGTATGCTCCTGACTGTTTTAAACCGCTATTGTACAGCAGCGAGTATTGCTGGTAAGTGCAACACGGTCATGTGGCTGGTGTGAATGTTTCAGGCATGCTGATCAAATAGTTTCATGTAGTAAAAGATCCAAGATATATCTTCTCCTCTTTGCTGCATTAATGGTAACAGTACTGGAGGCACCCCTATCGTTTATCTCCTTCATTCCATTCACAGCTACTGCTGCTTGCTCTGGTTTACTTTTCACTTGCCTTTGCAGTTGCTGTACAGCTCTTGTCTTTTTTGGTGCAGTGAGTACCTTTTCTGTGTGGTCTGCTTGAGACACAGAAGGCTACAGAGTTTAGTATGACTTCTTACGTTTCAGCACAAATTTCTTAGATTTTTTTTTTTTTTAATCTTTTAGGAAGGTTAAGTTTTTCTTATTTATGCAAAATAATTGACAGAAGGTAAAGCTGAAGGGACCAAAGTGATCATTTATCATAAATGGCCTAATATAGTATCAGAGATCATAGTACTGGCACATGACTTTTTGTCACTCCAGTCTCCTGGTTCATATTTAAAAATGGGGACGCTTTCAACAGCAAGGAGAAAGAGTTTGTATTTCTGCTCCTTCCTCATAAAAGTATCCGTGATTGTTTTCTTCACAAAGTCCTTTGGCCAATATATGTGTAAGCAGACACCTTGGGCAACCTGAAAAAACTAAAAATCATCAGATTAACAAATTAGTCTAAAAAAAAAAAAATTTCAGACAAACTGTGATCTCTCTAGCATTGCTCTTACCTAGGCATTTGTTTCCCCTTAATGTTCAGGACTTAGAATCAACCTGGAAACTTTTTTTCTAATGTTCCTTGGGTTCACGACTGGCAGTACTTCTTACACTTTGCATCTGCTTCCCCCTGCCGCCTACTTTTAAGAGGTATCATCACTGTGCTTCCAAAAAGAGGAAGATGAATTTCAGAGCTGGAGGAGATTTCTCCTTGCCAGCACAAAAAATCAGTAACTATAAAATCTTCAAGTTAGTTACCTAAATTCACTCATGTAAGCATATGGAAATCCCAGTCATTACAGGGAGGTCTTGTTAGTCAGGTGCTTTAGAAGAATATTCCTAATTTGAAGACTTTACAAATTAAGTTAAGAAAACCACAAACAGAATAACCACTAGGTTTCAATCCCATCTATTTATCAGATTGAAAACTGTTCCTTTATTTATACTTTCTTGTCTTCAAGTCAGTATCTAATCTATGACATTGTTTGAGTTCAAGATCTAGTTTCTTTTGTCAGAAGCTTTAGAAGCCCATATAAATATTTGCTGTTTCTTCCTCATTCAATTTTGTTTACAACCCCGAAAGGGCTAAATAGATGACATCTTCCTTTGTAGGAGCTGTGCTTGTTTGTCCCTAACATGTGTAATTTATTCTTGTTGCAGTTGTTTCAGCACTTTTTTTAAAAAAAAACCTTACTACTGCCTTGTTTCCAGAATCACCCCAATACCTTTCTGGAGGATAAACACAAATTAACAATGTCCCCTGCAGTAGTAGATAATTTTAGGTTGATAACTTTTTTTCATTCGGAAGTTCCCTTAGGATATCTGCATGAAGAGTAGCTTGTCTCCATGTGCTATTGCACTTAATACGTACTTCCTCCTGTAACCAACCCCAATCTATGGATAGGGCTATTTCTGAGAGGATGTTCTCATTCCCAGATGCAGAACCTTAGCTGAT
This sequence comes from Phaethon lepturus, assembly GCF_000687285.1. Lineage (NCBI taxonomy): Eukaryota > Metazoa > Chordata > Aves > Phaethontiformes > Phaethontidae > Phaethon > Phaethon lepturus. The sequence continues at coordinate 32,665 of NW_010548870.1, forward strand.
GGTGTCCTAGCTGGATCTAGGACATACCTGGAGCAGACATTAACCATCCCAAGTCTTATAGGTAGGAAACCTATGAGGAACATGAGGACCAGAACTGTGGGACTTGCTGAAGAATGCATTGGCCCAGCACTCCAGAAAGAACTGCTACAAATATTGTGTATACCAGTACAGAAAGCTGTTGAAATAAGTCACGAACCAAACAGAAAGTATGTATCACCAGTCTCATGATATTTGACATGAATGAATTGATAACCTAATGAACAGATCAGACTGAGGATAAACAGCCAGTTGGCAGGTATAAAGAGAGAATAACTCTTTTACACTCAAAATGATCAGGAAGAAGCTGCTAACAGGTTTTTGAGAGCCCATATATCTTTTGACTGATAGGTGTAACAGGGTGGAGATGATACCCAAGACAGCCGGTCAGCAGAGCCAGCAAGAACATTATATTTGCATCTCAGGCTAGAATTCAAAATGAACATACTCTTGGGTCTGGTAAGGTAAAATTACTGATCACTGGCAGTGGCATTCAGGAGACAGGTTATGTTTGTTAGCCTTAACCTTTGTCTCCAGAGTGTCAAATACATCTTGAAATCCCATGTAACGAGAAGAAGCAATTAGAAAAGTATTCCACTGGTAAATAGAAAACTTTAATTGAAGCAAGATTAGACTAAAATTGGGTTTTACTTGTGACCTTTTAGTATCCAGTGCTATAGCTAACAGTCTGATCTTGAGACTAGGTAATAAATTTCTTCGTTTTACAACTAATATTATCCTATTTTTTGATAAGTTTCATCAAAGTAAGTTGCAAACTTGGAGTGCTCTCATCTCCAGGGAGAGAGGAAATCCATAATGGTTTATGGAGCTACTGGGGTATCTTTCCTGTCTGTCAGGGGGCTAAGGAGCACCACAAGAGTTTGTGTTGCCAAATGCCTGCTCTTGCAGGAGAAGAAAAGGAGAGACAGCTCACAGCCCCAGACACACCTATTTGACAGTCATGCATTAGGTGCACCCTGCTTCAGTTACTCTAGAGAGAGGTTGTTGGGCCAGTTATTGCCTGAGTGCAGAGTCTCCTGCCAAAAGTTATTCAGTTGTTTTGGACTTAGCTTCTGTCCTTTTCTGGTGCCCTTTATTTTCTATTATTCTAATGCATCAGCCTCCCTATTTTGTTGATTTTTAGAATGAAATATTTTTTAAATTAAATTTAATTTAATTCTGTTTTATTTTACATATTTTGCTTTCGATATTCAAAATTTTTCTTAGTTTTCTTTGGGTCCATCTTTCTGAATCAGCTGTTTTTTGTGCTTTTTTTGCTGGCCATGAATAAAGGGAGTAATGTCCTCACAGCAGCCAGTTCAAAAATGCCTCTTCTAAACTTTCCTAGCCTCTCAGAACATTCGGTTGGATTTGTCCAAATTTGTTAGCCACAGGGGCTGCATCCCGTTTTTTAGATCTCCCTGGTAAGCTACGCGGAAGTCGCAGTGGGAGCTCCCAGCTGGCCCTCTCTGCTGCAGTAAGGCAGCAAATGATGGCTCAGGCGTTAAGCACCTGGTCACAGACAAATGCAGAAAGCCGTGCACAGATGGAGTTCTGCTCATCTTCAGGCTATAACAGTATTAAGCGATCTAATTTATATACCAAGGGCTGAAGTTGCCTGTTACTGCTGTTTTATTAGACTTGGTTTGCTCAGTGGGGTCCTGCCCCATGACTGGGGAGTGTAGATGTTAGAACAATGCTCAGAATAAATAATGTGTAGGAAAAATATTCAGACTACAGTAATGCACAACAGCCTTATTTGCAGACCATGCTGTCATTGTACTAGTGACTCTTCAAACGCATGAGGAAAAAAACCTTAGATAAAATACCTCATGCAGTCAGAGTTCACTCCCTGATCAAGAGATGATTAACAGAGTGATGCTTCTAATAGCTTTGTTTTCTCTTATTTGGGCTTTTATCCGTATGGGTATAATCGATTTTAGTGGCTATTACAGTGTAGTCTTCTCTCTCTCTGTTATATTCTGTATGTTTAAAATAGTGACCTTCCCCCCAACTCCCCTTGTATGTATTGTGTTCCCTGCTGCATGGTAAGGATAGCCAGCTCTGATGTAGGACTGCTTTGCTCTTTCTGTAGAGACATCCGTATTTCCCCGCTCCTTCAGTTCATCAACTCTGGCCTCAAGGTGCTATACTAGTGCTTTGAGGGCCATTAACTGCTTGCACCACATTTGGATCAGACACATATATCTAACCTTATCTTTGAAAGGTCTGGGGAAAATAACATTGGAAAAGAAATCTTCTGTTCAGGTTCGTGCCCTCTTGACTAGTTTGAATTAACACCCACTTAGAGGGGGTAAAAAGTCAAAAATATGCCTGGAAGGTTAAACATTAAGTATGTAAAGCTAGACTTCCAAACTTCCATAATGCATGAAAATGTGTATGTAAAAAATGTCTGAACAAAACCAAAGTTTAACAGTTAATACATTTTAAAGTATGTAGATTTAAAAGACTTTTTTGAGGTTCCCTTTTGCTGGTTGCCTTCAGGGGAGGTGAGACCAGTTTCTAACCTTTTCAGCCAGCTCAATGGAAGAGAGGGAAGGAAGAACACAGTGGCAGAAAGAAATCTCAAATTTCAACTTGTTGTGTGATCTTTGAAGGGCTTCAAGAATAAAAAACTTTAAAGAGATCCCCATAGGTGCTACATGATCTGCATTTTGTCAGTCAGGCTTAGAATCATCACAGGAGACAAAAGTCACAGATTTACTGCCGACACAGTGACCCCTCTGTTCAGCTGCTGTGCCTTCCCCTTCCCCTTCCCAGCTCTTGGGTTTCTAATTGACAGCTCTTCCAAACAGTTGTTTGTGGGTTTTGGGTATCCACCCTGGATGCTTCTCATGACAGGATGAGGCCCAGTCTTGCCCTAAGTTAATCTTGTGCAGGGCCTCATGTTTCTTCTTGTCCTTCCCTCTGTTTAGGGAGAACTTGCCTGGCTTACCAAAAATACTCCTTTCCCTTCTTTTCTTTTTTTAGACAGAGTTTGTTAAAGTCAGGTCAGATTCCTGATTCAGTTTACAGCATGGTGGTGTTTCAGTTGCCTTGGTAAAATGGAGGAAACTGTGACCTGTGGGGTGACAACAAATGGAGGGGTAGTGGGAACTCCATAACCTGCAGAAGTCTATATATCGTTAAATCATAGCCTCAGTCCCAACAGTTACACAAATATCTCTGGTGTACCAGTGGTCCTGTGCAGGAAAGCAAATTGTTTTTCACTTGTGCTGAGATGCAGACGTATTTCTATGTTTCTATACCATAGGGTGGAGAGAGTCTTTGCCTCTGACTTTGGTCAAAGATTTTCAAAGAACCCTCCTGATTGCAGTGCACCCTAATAAACATGGCACCAATTCAGTGTATATTAAATAGTGTCTACAAATAGTTCCAGAGTGGTCAAACCATTTGTTTTCTAATAGTTTTTCCAGCTCTCCAGCCCTTCTTGGTGTTGCTTTGTGAATTTCTAAAGTTCAGAGCATTAGTGAGACAGCGGCAGTTTTGAGTAAACAAAAAAACCCCCCACAAAACCAACAACTCAAGTTGGTTTAGGATCTTTGTAATTTTTTTCTGAATTTGTCATACCAGCTATCACATAGTCATTTGGTCCTGTATAAGATTGAAAAATGATATATGCAACTTGCTGCCCATTGTCAGCCCTGGCAAGCTCATGCGATTGCATTTGAACTGAATATTTCAGCAAATAGCATGGCCCAGCAGCAATTGCTGAGCCCTGTCCATATTCTCTCTTTGCAGTGAGCAGGGATTTTTTATTTCATACATCATTTACAACTTGCCACGGTGATTCCAGCCAGGATATATTTTCAACACAAAGAGAAGAAACAGAAATATATATCATTTGTTACAGAAGTTGGGCACATTGGGATCAAATTTAATTACACTATAACATCAAAAGCTACACTAATAGACAAAAAGTCAACTATCCTTAACTCAGAGTAAAATAAGATCAGTTTTCTTGTTGCTCAAGAGTTCTGTCTGGGCTTATTGGGCTGTAATTTTGCTGCTTTGATACATTACATCCATAAGAGTCAGTGCACACTTAAGCAGGTACAGTGCATATATCATCCATCTAAGTATTTTACAAGATAACAGATGCCTTCAACCCTCTTGGCAGAGTTGGCTTGTTAACGACACTTGTTACTGCTAAAAGGTGCAGGTCCCATTCCTTTAGCTCCTGGAGAGTCTGCAGGTTCCTGCGGGGCAAGGCAATCAATTAGGAAGGGGGATCTCAGCAGGGATCCACCGACCGCAAGATCCGTGTGACCTTAGAGGAAGGCATGCTCGCTTCCATTTTTCTCTTTTTTTTCCCCACACACCATACTACCAACATGTCTGGATCCTGATCTGCAGTAGCTAAAGTAGACAAGATTTGCTTTATTAGTAAGCTGAGCCGATTTAAAAACCAAAAAACCCCGAACAGCCTTTTTCTGTAAAATGCTGGAAACCTTCACAGTTTCTGTGAAACTCAGGAGATCCCAAGCGTTGCCCCTTGAGATCTGATCCACAGGTAAGTGATCTGTAGAAACACATGTAAGAAACACAGGACTTATGCCTTGATATTTTCTTTTCCTTTCTCCCTGGAGCTTCAGAAAAATTTCTCATTAGAAACTAGAATGATTATTTCCATTTTTAAAGGCCTCAGAATCACAGAGATCTCTCAGCAAGCATCTCCTTTACTTCTGAGACTTTTGTAAAGGTTCATTTATTGAACTGCCATGATTACTGAAGACCACATAACAAATACAAATTTGTCTTCAGTTGAAATGCATTAAAAGTTGAATTTGTGAAAAGTAGAATGCATGAAAGATACATGAAATTTGGAAAAAAAATTGGTATTAAATGACATGGTGAACCAGGATGCATGGTACTAATTAGCACAGCGTCTTGGGTAGTAAACAGAGCACTAATCCATCAGTCATGAGGGTCTGGGGTTGCTGGGGTCCCCAGTGGCAATTTGGGGATAGAGGAGTTAACTTCAAATGGGAGAAGTCTCTGGCATTTTCTACTCCCTGAATTCCCTGTGCTTTCCCTCATAATGCGCTCCTTAGCTGTTCAGGGATAGATCAATTTGCCATTATGTCCTTACCGTTGCTGAAGTAGGTTTGGAGTACCTACTCTGTGGTACAGAGGTAGAGGAATGATTACTGCAAGTAAACCTCATTATTTAAGAACAAAATCCAGTATAAAAAGATGGTATTAGAGTGTGGAAGTAGTTCACTTGTTTCCAAGGTACCACAGAAGGAGACTCCAGGGGCAGCAATGCAGGGAGCAATGCACTTTCCGTTAGCAAACAGTTGATGGAGTCCTGACAGGGCAATGCATGGCACAACAGAATTTTATTTCCATTCTTCAAATGACAATAAGAAGAAAAATAAAGTGGCAGAACCTTTCTTAGGATCATCTGTGGTTGTCAGACTTTGTCAATGTGCTTTTGACACCTTCTTTAAAGATAGAAAAGCAGGGAAAACTATATGCCTATAGCCTTGACCTTGTTTCCTTGTTGGGGAAACTGATCTGATGAGCTGTGCTTGTTCTTTCAAGTTTCATTTGTCAAAATATATAAGGTCATCACAGTTGTGTGTATTTGGCTTTAGGAGATGAACTGCTATAATTAGTAACAATACACTTATTTTATTACTTGCTTTGGTAGAAGCTGAAGGTGTTTTTTTAAAAAAAATCTTAATTTCGAAGTGAATTATATTAGTTTTTTGTTGTTGCCTGCTTGTGTTAAACTTTTCTTTGGTATAATTAGCAAGCAGTAAATTACTTTATTTCTCTTTTGTTTAATTGAGTTAATGATGTCTGCAAAGAAACATGATACCAAGGGTTTTTTTTTTTCTGATCTCAAGGGGCTCTTAAGAGTTCCAGATTTTGCCAGACTCAAAGCTATAAGGCATGCATCAAGAGCTGTCCTGACATCTTTTAAAAAATCTTTCACTTCATTGCTGTATAAAGGTGAACCTAAGTAATACAGAAGACAGCTTGAAAAGCAGCAGCCAGACTTGAGCTAGCAGAGGGAGCGTGCCTTGCAGGCTGACCCCTCAGTGTAAGTGAGTGTGTGTTTTTTCCTTGCTGAGAGGGCAAGACTGGTACATTAATGAGCCATCTGCCTGGCTGGGCCACAGTTTTAAGAACAACATGCCTTCCTGTCCTTCTCATACTCTGCCCTCTAGAAAACATAGCTCTATCATTACTTATGACAGGAGACTCTGTCATATCAAAGCATAAAGAAATCAGTGATGAAGAGAGAATTAGGGAAATGAGAGGAGTTACAGGACAGAGAGCTTCATTAGAGGGATAAAAAAACAGGGAAGAGGAAGATTTAATGAGGCTCTTGTTTATTACTTTTGCTAATTTAGGAAGTCTTGCTGCTGGCTGTGGCACTGGAAGGTTAAATTGTACAGATACTTTCAAAATGAATATTGCAGTGAGCCAGAATACAGGATTTAAGTATTCACTTGCATTTAATGGGTAAATGTCAGCCTCAGACTGTGGACAGCTTGAGTTTCAAAAGCCAAGGCTCCTTCAGGGATAAAACTGTGTTTGGCCCTTTATATAAGAGATCGGACTAGATTACTCTGTTCTGAATACCCTCATTTGCCGGTTGTTATAGGCTGTTTTTCCTTTTTTTTCCCCATTTTCCTATGAGTCCTCTCTCTACTTGGACACTCTAGTTCTGAACCTCGCCACTGTAGGGCAGAAAGTGCTAATACAAGTCACCTTCTAAAAGAACTACCTTAACTACTCTTACTGGGTACCTAGGAATTCTTACTGGCAGCCATGCAGTGTTGCCTGTAACTGCTCTGAACGCGGGCAGTGCTGGACACAGGGTGCCTGTGTCAACCATGCTGGCAAGTCACAGTCAGCGGAGCACATTGTGGGCTGTAGATGCAGGATGGATGTATTATCCGATAGCTGATGTCTGGGATGCTGTGAGAGTGGTTCAGTCTTGGAATGACAGAAATTATATTGAACTTTTTTCTTCACCTCATAATTTTTTAATGACTTTTCATTTATTGAGTTGGTCCATCCATAAATTAACATTTTTAGTGCTATGTTTCCTAGCTAAGATTATAATATTGCATTTTTACCATGTGGTGCTTCTTTTTTTGTCACAGGCAGTTTTATGAAGAGTCCTCCATGGCTACAACTAGTTGCTATTGCATTTTCTTTCCTTGTTTTCCTATTTTTAACATCTCTATTATTCCAGCTGCAAAATGGCAATTACATAGCTTTCCCTGTGATACACAAAGATCAGTCAGTTAATATTTATCCACAATTTGGAGATGGCAAGTATTATACATGCAATGAGCATTTGGGACCCAGTATTAGATACATGTCTATTAACAGATGTGGCTTTTTTAAACAAGTTCTTTCAGTTACTGGTGAGTAGCTCCACCAGCTTTAGGAATTACTAACAGTAATCTTTATTTGCGGAATTTAACTTCTAGAGGAAGTCAAGTTTTCTAGGTTTTTAGGCTGTCTGGTGAGTATAGTTATTGCACTCATGGTGGCTGTTTTTAAGCTGAATTTTTTGTGGCACAACCCCTAAAGCAGATGCTTTTTTACTGTCATTAAGGTAATTTGTCCCAATATATGGCATTTATTTGATTTTCCATAATAACTTCATGCCAATGACACCAGACCAGTGAAATCCTATTCATTATGTGTGAGATACTGTGTGGCCCAGAGGTGCAGTTGCCTTCATGTGATCTCTTGACCAGTGGTATGGACCAAATGGGATTTCAGTTTGGGGGAGAGGCTGACATGCCACGCAGCAGCTGGCAAGTGTGTGCTCCTTGCCTGCGGCCTCGCGCCAAGGACGCTCTCCATTACTGTGGGAACCAGCCCCCAGCTGAGCCTGTTCTCCCTGACACGGTCCAAGTGGAGATGGGGTCTCTTCCAGACTGGCTAGGTCATGAGAAGTTGAAAGGTTGATAAAATGCTGCTCCCCAGTGGAGATGGAAGTGCTATACTGGCTGTATTGGTAGAGTTCAAGGGAGGTCATTTCAGTTATTCGATGCTAACTGAAAGCTAAGGTTTTCTTTTTCAATACAGACAGTCCTTGCTCTTATTTGCTGTTATTGATACAGTAGACAGTGTTTTGTGATACCAATATCATCAGGGAGAACCATGGCATGTCAACAAACATTTTTTAATATGATCTATCCCAAGAGCAATCACAGAAGCACAAAAGTATGGAAACATCTATGTCATTTCAACAGAAAGCGAACTTTTGTAGAGTTACAGCTCTGGAAGACAAGTTGCCCTTTGAAATTCTTATGTCCAGTGAAAGCTGTTCCCCCAGCTTTCCAGCCAAGTAGCTGGGAGTGTGACATCATGCTTCTCAGCAGACATTATTAACTCAATTAAACTGAAAAGATATAAACTAAATTACTGCATCCTAATTATTAAAAAATGTATAAACAGGCAACAAAAACAATTATGTAATTCACTCTGAAATTAAGATGTTTGAACCACTAACAATTTAAATCAAAACAATGGTAATAAAATAAGTGTAACATTACTAATTACATCATTTCATCTTCTGGAGTCAAATACATAAATTTTTGTTGACTTGGTGTATTTTGGCATTTATAAGGGTAGAAATGGAACGTGGATGGGTTTGACTGACTTACACAGCAGTGCCGAGAAGTACACCTTCTATAGAGTGAGAAGCTGAGCCTGCAGTGATGGTGAAAAATACGCTTATAAGGAAGCTTCACTCAGACTGGTAGGCTGTGCTGATGTAGGAAACGGGCGCTTGGCATCCATTGCCTGCAACCTGTTTCTCCTTCCTTAAACTTACAGTGGATTGATTAAAACTCCCAGCTGATAGACTATGTTTGATAATTGCTAGTGTTTTCTACATCAACAAGACTGACAACAGCAGAATTGAAGCACAGTGATGTTAAAACTTGTCTGCGACAACTTTGATTTCAGATAGAACATGGTATTCTTTTAAACAAGTAGTAGAGGGAGGTTTGGGCTTTTTTCCCCTTTCTTTCTTCCCCCCTCCCTCCCTCTTTTTTTTTGAAAACCTAAGATTGTGCAATCTATAGAGGTTTTTGGGCACTACTTTAATTAGCGAGAGCCTTGTGTCCCTCAAACAAATGAGAACAATTCTGATACTGACGACGAAAAGAAGACAAGAAATACAGTAATTCGCTGCCTGCAGAGTAAGATTGGGTTTTTTTGTAGTTTTTGACCTGACCTTTTTGACACATGGGAGCTGCTATGAGAAAGCAGCATGCGAAGAGCATTGTCAGGCTCAGTCTTACTCCTGTGGGATAGTTCCATTGGCTTCGCTGACTGCTGGATTTGGCCCAGGCAGGGTAATATGATCAAAAATTAAACCAGTAGATGTTTCATTTTTGTGCACCTAATGTACTGTTTCAGAGTAATATGAAGCAAATTTATGTACAAAGAAACACCAATTATAATGTCTTATATGAAAGAACCTCTATATGTAGACCTTAGAAAGAAAATTACTCGTGTCTTTTGTAGAGTAAGAAGCTGAGCTTGCAGTGATGGAAAAAACGCAAGGGTGTGTAATAATCAGTGCCCACAATGACCCCAGGTTTTCTAACAAAATCAGCTGTCAAAAGATCTGACCCATCCAAATACAAGCTGTGGAAATGCACCCTTCTACACCATTGCCTCGTACCAATCAATAACAATTCAATCCTGGCAGAATTCAGGCATAGCCTATTATAAGCGATCTAAAACTGAATTGCTGTCAAAGAATCAGACATGAAGGGAATTGATGTACTAGTGTCTGATGGGGAAAAATACTGCCACAGTTTAGTACAGTGGGACAGTTTCAGATATTGCTCAGTGCCAACTGCTTAAATATCCAGAATGATACTGAAAATATTTCAAATATCTAAACATAAATGAAGACCAACAGCCTTGGCTTGGATCCTAGCAGGAACTGAGGCAAGTGAAAATATGGTTGTAGTTATTATTTCCTGTTGGTCAGAAATCTGTTTGACCCATGTCTTGATCCAGAATAGAAGACAGATTTCACTCCTGAGCATTTAAATTGTATAAAGCTCCAGCTACTCCTTCTGTATGAAAAAGAACTGCATTTTCTTTTTGGAGGAACAAAGAAGAGGAAGGTGTTGCAGTATCAGTGGAATGTTTTTATCTTTTTTTTTTTTTTTTTTTTTTTTGCCATTGCAGGACTCAGAATGTTCTTACTCTTGGAAACCTATATTAAAAAGTTTTCCACCAAATTGTTACTTTACCTTTTTTTTCTAATCTGAATGCAAGCATAGGGATTATCAAGTGTTTTGACACTAATTGGGTATGTCCTTTGATGTAATACGGAAGAAGAAAGAATGGAGATTTGCTCCTGGTTCCCTTTTATAACAGTGGTGTGAGTAGACTTTTTATTATTAGCTGTCCACCAACACAAAAAGAGTGAAATACTTTTTATTAGCTGAACAGGAAAAATCTCATTTTATGTACTGTACAAGAAGCACCCTAAAAATAAGAGTTCTCTTTGCTACTTAGAAATTTGGTTAGATGGAGGTACCTTGAGAATATTGCTCCTTGAGCTTACTGATGCTTTCAGGACAGAGTTAGGAGGAAGGTACAGATGGGCTCATTATTCAGTACCCCTGCTGACTGGTTAAGTGCACTGTTACAGATTGCTTGTGTGGATGTGCTGTGAAGCAGCTCTTAATACCCAGGGAGATGAAACGAAGCCCATTAGGGAAACAAGGAGATGTGAGGTAATGACTGGTTAATACCCTTGGGTGTGAGGGTATAAGGTGTTTGCTCTTGAACCATGGCTGACAGTGAGTGAAGAGGTAATTTGAGTGTTCTCTTGGACTGGTGTCCAAGGAAACCATTTTGGATTGATAGAAGTAATCAAATGTTATATTAATTTGTGGGCTGCGTGCACATCTGTAAATCATCAGCCATCTTACCCATGTTGTGTTACTCCCAAGGCAGTCCTGTCCACAGAGTGGCTCACTAGTTTCTCCTCCTGCCTGCGTTTTTCTTTACCTCCTGCAGTTGACATCTTTCCTGCCAGCTGTGTCTTTTCCACAAGGTAATTCTCTTCACTGCTGACTGCGATCCTGGGGGATTCTAGGGCTGTCAGCCACACTTCTACCTTCTGCAGTTCTGTCTCCTTTCCTTTCACGTTTTCCTCCCTTTGCTTCTCTCTTGCCACTGCTGCCTTCTGTTTCTCTCCTAATCTGGACTTCAACTGCACCCTGTAAAAAGGGGAAAGTCTCAGCCCCAGCTAAGAGTCATAGAAAGGGATTGCAACAGTTAAAAATCATTCTGTGAAGAATATCTTCTAAACCAGAAAGCCAGAGATTAAGTTTTTAACTAGTCAAAGAGGACAAAGTGGCCTTTGTGGTTATAAAGAGCCTTCAAAAGGAAATATTAAATGTGTTTTTGATGGAGAATAAAATACTTGCTTCTGTAACATATTGAAAATTTACATCTTTCTCGGTTCTTGAGCTTGCAATTTTTGCTTCGTGGTGACAGTACCTAGCAGTCTACAGATACCTTTGACAGATAGCGTAGTATGAACCAATATTCACCCCATATGGTGTCTCTGTTTAACACATAGAAATAAGAACGACAAAAAATATCACAAATAATTAGACATTGCTACAGACATGCTGAGACATAAGATATCCTCTTCTTTGCTGTCAGTTCTCTTCTCTTGAGGTTCCCTTCTTGCTGGTACTCTGGCATATAACTCAGGTACATATCCTGACTGTATACTACATCCCCACTTAATGTAGTTTTTCATATGATAACACCTGCAAAGAAAGATATTTAAATACCCCACTGAGACCCATGGCAGGCTGTGTTCGTATCGTTGCCCCAGACCACAGTGAAGTAAGAAACCTTCTAGTTTTTCTTTAATCACATCTGTGTAGTTGTGTAAATATCAATTCAAGAGCATGAGAAAGTCCCCTGAAGATAATAAACAGCTGTGCCATATATAGTGGTAGTTCGCTGTACACTTCTGTGATCAGCCCATCAAACAACTTCATTCCAAATATATTGGGTATGTCATGGATGCAGAATGGCTTTTCCATTTTGCTTTTAATTTACCCTTATGCTAACTGTATTATCTTCCCAATAGAGCTATTTATCAGGGTGGCGATTGAGTGGAGTCTACTTTACATTGTGTTTTTTGAAAAATATCTAAATTACGATGATCTAAAACTCCAGCAAATTATGGGTACTTCAGTTGCTTATGTTTGTGTTCCATGGGCAGCAATTTACCCAGTGTTTTTCCAATTCAAGTAAATGGGAGACAGCTGGGGGTTAGCAAGGCTCATCTTACCAAATCATAGATATTTTAAACAGCTGGCAATAAACTGTAATTTATATCTATAAAGTAAAATATTTATCCAGAAGATGTACCTTTAAAATATGTTTGAAATCTGCATCCGAGCTGACATGAAGGAGAGCTTTGTATCTTACTGCCATGGGCTAGGGCTTCAGTTTATACTTAATTTATATGCTGTTCCTCTGAAATGCTGTAACTTTTATTATTAATCAATTTAAATTGAAAGAAGCAGTAGTTCTAAGAAGTAAAAACAGACTTCCTTCAGTAATTGAATTCATCAGACCAGTTTCAGTAAATGTGTCTGAACTCTGTACAATGAAAGCATCAGTGGAGCTAAATTCATGTACGTCATGAGCTTCACAAACTATGTATTTCACTCAGTCTTTTCTAAACTGTTGTCAGTGATGCTCTGAAGAGGGCTGAAGAACTGAGTTTTCCAGTGCACTGAGAATTACAATATTTCTTAAAAATCTCGACTTGGTTTTTTCCACACCAGTTTCTGATTGTTGAAAATTTTAAAAGTATTGCCTTTTAAAATCTCTTTGCTGCCATTGTCTGCAAAACCTTGGAGATACAGTCTCTCTTAAAACACATAAAGTGTTACAAGATTTGCAAGCCACTCTGTTCCTGTGCTTCACTAATTCTTGGAACATGTTGTTACATCTCCATTAAAGTCAGTGGGCCAACATAGTAATACCCGCTAATTTGATGATTTGGTGGTAGGATCCATGAGATATGTGTAGTGGAAGTTGTGCTAAGTGATCAGAACATCTGAGGGATCATTGTGGTTCAATGGCATTGAATAAAATCAAGATGATTCTGGTTTTTTTGAAAGAAAAGCAGTGCATGTAAGGAGATGAATGGGATGCACTGAAGAGCTGGGACACTTGAGCAGCCTGCAGGTAAAAAGATATTAATGTATAGTAACTCAGTCACCCAAAGCAGCAAATGTGGCCTCAAGAGGTAATATTATTTGTCTTCACAGATGTAAGTAAAAGCATATTTTTTATTACAACTTTGTATTATGACAATATTTGTTCTGATGCGATAACATTTGTTCAGATGGTATGGAATACTGTTGGTGGAGTTTGCCACTTCATGTAATGCCTGAAGAAATAAAGCAGTAGAAGCAGACTATAGAAGTGGAATTTGCATTCTTCCCTTCTTTGCTCTCCAATGAGAAGATAAGTAACCTCTATTACCTGTTATCCTCAAACACCTGCCCAGTAAAGTTCAATTCTTGTAACAGCAGTGTCATACTTGCGAAATAGCTGAGCTACTGTGGTAGCTAAGATATGTGGCAGTTCATTTCTAAAGTCTCATCTGCCTGTGCCTACATCAATGATGACTTAATATCTGCACTGTGGCAATACTGTGGCAGAGACTAGAAATTAGTAAATAAAAGCATTTGGTGTGTTGTTTTGGGCACTTGGCCTTCAGTTTAATGTACTGGAGCTCTAATACAGTCTCAGCCATCTGCTAAGAAGTAGTAAGGATATTACTGAAGATTAGTGCTTTTGAGCTAGCTCAGTCTTCAAATTAGCTAAATTGCTCTTTTTCACTTTGGAGTTACTTGGAATAATGATTTTGCCCTGTGACATATTTCACTATTAAATTTCACTTAAAATTTTAGCTTTCTCTTTTGTTCAGTAATTCCTACTGTAAATTTAGAATATGGTGTTAGATGGTACAGTATGCACATATGCTGTTTAGGTTGGATTGTAAACTCTCATGACCATTGTTTTTCTTATACTGCAAGCCTTTTAGTGTGGGGAGCCTTCTCATCATTATACATGTAGACAAAATTTTCAGAGTGTAGATCTGGCATGGGTACATGTCTAAAATGTTAAAATAATTAAAGTTTTTTATTTATCTTAATTTAAATTTGTAGACACCTAAATATAGTGAACTCTGGCTCATATTCTGCAATTACCTAAATATGAATTAGCAGGAATATCATGTTTAGCCTAGATAAATAAGGCAATCTACTGAAAATAGTTCAGCACAACACTTTAATATCTTTAAATATTTTTATTTTAATAGAAATGATACAAAAGACATAATTAATAATAATGCCTTTTATATTGTCTTTCCCCTGGTTCACTGTTTAAAATCCTGATGTGTTTAAAAAATCAGGTATAACTAGACTAAAGTGGGAGATTTCTGATGAAACGCTTTTTTCTGAAAATACTGATTCATCAGAACCATAACTTATAATTTTAACATATCCTTGTTTACCTGAAGTTTTCACTGGGAGAAATTCTCTGGTCCAGAAATAAGAAAGATGAAACAGCAGTGTAGGGATTAGTTGCCCGATTAGATACAGTAAATGCTGAGTGACCCAGCTAATGAGCTATTGGGTTGTCTTCAGTTATCTTTCTCTACCTCTGATGTCTGGTTTTTGTTGTCTGCAAAGTCTTAACTTTTTTTTTTTTTTAGAAGTAGATATCTTGGGTTTTGGCTAAAACCCCTCTGGTGCATATTTGAATATGAAGTCTAGAAACACTTAACTGAAGCTGTGTGAGATCTAAAGTTTGTAGTTCCAAATGAGAAACAAACACGTGATAACACAAGTACTGGTTTTATTGAAGGTGATACATGGCTCAGTGATGTTTGGTTGTGTATCTAAGGATTGCATTTGCTGTGCATTAGCTAAAGCATCATTGCATTCTGTGGGTTATTTACCATCACCCCAAAGCCCCTCCTCTGTGCCCCTGCTTTTCAAGACCTAGTATCTCACCCTATAATCATGACCTAGTCTTGTGGTTCCTTTTTCCTCTCTCCATATATTCT
Organism: Phaethon lepturus; assembly: GCF_000687285.1. Taxonomy (NCBI): domain Eukaryota; kingdom Metazoa; phylum Chordata; class Aves; order Phaethontiformes; family Phaethontidae; genus Phaethon; species Phaethon lepturus. The sequence continues at coordinate 47,849 of NW_010548870.1, forward strand.
TTAGCATTGCTGTCTAGGAAAGTGCACACTGACAGCATAAAATAAAACAGTCAGCCCTGACAGTTGCTATGACTGAAAAGAATGTCATGGTTAACCTCTCTTCTGTGAAGTGACTATAGTGGTTTTAGCACTGGGATGGCAATGACAACTGTAGTCCCAGGTTTACTAATGCGATTTATTTGCAAAATTCTCTTACTTTAGACATAAATGCATGTGTAAATATATTATCATATATTATAGTCTCCAAATGTTTCCATTGTGATCTGTTTTTGGCAAGGTGTAAGCTGAAGTCAACAGGTATATCCAAATGGATTAATCAGTAAATGTTACACAGAAAAATTCTTAGAAAACTGAAAGCACTTAGAAAACAGTGTATGCAACCCTGTCACCACGACAGCACATGATCTCTTGGTTTTAAACTTTCTCTGATACTTTAACTGTGAGATCTTTGTTTTTATTGTATGCATACAGAACTCAAATGTAATACACCTTGTAATCAATACTGGAGTTGAATTTAGGACTCTGATACCATTAAACATTTATTTTGAGAAGCAGAGATGCACCAGCTTTTTCACAGGGAGAGTGACTGAATAACTGATGAAAGGAGTATGCTATAGCTGCTGTTTATGTGGTTACAACTGCAGGCTTGAAAAGCAAATGCTAATAGCATCTTCTGGATTAGTTATGCAAGAAAACAGTACTTTAAAATGCACCTTTAAAGTTTAATTTACCAGTATGCTAAATTTTGCACGTTTCTAATCTTTGTTTTATTTATAAATCTCAAAAAAAAAAAAAAAGGAGCAACCATGGCATTGTGAATTTAGATAATGAAGAAAAGGCCAAATGTGATACAATCAGTCAGTGTCCCTATTAAAAGCACATAGAAGTAGACCTATGCAAAATGTCCCCAAGCTATTTCTGCTTCCCACAGGTGGCTTCTGTACAAACAGAAGTCTCCTCATTGTATTTATCTTCACTTTTTTATCCTCGTTGAATCACATATTGCACCTTTTCCTTTGTGCTTCTGTCTGTAACTATGTTGCTGCCTCTTTGGATGATTTAATCCCATGAAAAGATGGAGTTGAAAGACTCTATCCATATTTTAATACCAAGAAAAAGGGAAAAGTGAATAAAATCTTCAAGAGAAAAACAAGAGAGAGAGGTGGTGTCTGAAAGTTTCCTAAATGGACTTTCCTATGCTAAAATTTAAGCACGCTTTCCTGTCAGCCAGGAAGAAAATAAGTGAAGTTTATGTAATATCTTTTTTTTTTCTTGGACTGGCACTTTTACAATTTCAGTCTAAAGGATCTTTATTAGACCTGGTTAAAATGCTAATCAGAGGCTACTTCCATAAGAAACTGAGTGAGTTAATTTTGTAGAACAACACTAGCACAGACAGTGAAACTGTAATGTCCGATATCTCTAAGATATTTGACCATTTTGTCTCCAGACTGCAATATTTTGATATATTCTTAATTTGTTCCAGAAAAAGAGAAATAAAATAATGGTTTTATTTTTTCCTATTGTTTTGCTTTTAAGTATATTTTTTCCTTTTTATTTCACAATCTGTAAGTGCTATTCCCCAAGTATTGCCTGGAGGCAATGTTTCTACGACTATAGGTCTAATCCGACGACTTCTACTACTACTAGGCTATCTTAGCTCACATCAGCTTTACCATTTCCATTGTGAATCAAGGTGTGCAAAGAAACGTTTGTTTTGTCTTCTGCTCAAAAAATATATGGCTTTAGGAATGAAGGGTTTAATTGTGAAATTTAATTTAAATTTGTAACACTTGTTTAAATCTCTTAGTTATCATTGGAAATATTGTTTTCATTATTAGCTCTCTCTGGTCTGTTTTCAGGTTTTTTCAGTTCTCAGAACTGTCTGAGGGTATCTGTTCTCAACTTTCTCATGGTGCTACTCTTTTCTCTGTCTTGTGTTGCTGTATGCTTTAGTAAGAAAATTTGCTTTGGTTCCTTGAAGCTCCTGTTTTTGCACAGATAATGGCTGCCTTTTTCTTTCAGATTTTATCTCTGAAAATGGAGGAGTAGATGTTATACACATAATTTCTGAAGTCTTAATCTTTTTCTTACTAGCTGGAAGCAAAATGCTGTCATATAATATAACATTAGTTATCATACTTATGCTATATAAGTGCAAAAAAATTCCTCAGTTTCAGTTGTTCTTCCAATTTTGGGTGCTTATGGATAAAAACATTCCATTTTGTCACTTGAAATGATCTCTAATCTTGGTTGAAGAAATATCAGCTCAAATTTTATATTGCTATAATAGTGGTTTTGGTTGTTCTGAATAGTTTCACAATGTTTCATAAACATTGCCAACCTTGCCAGCCACTCATAGCAGGTAGCCATGTATGCCCTGCAAACTCTTACCATGCAAATTGCAAAAAAGTGATAGCCCAATATGGCACCCCAGAAAAAGACACTCGAAGCGTGGAACAAGCATCAAGCTGCCGTTCACTAAGAGCTGTTCTCATATGAACTACAAGAACTCACTCTGTGTTCAAAATGAACAACAAAAAAATTCAGCTGGGTGACAGGTTTGGACATCAGTTTTTAGTGTTGCTTCTTAAGTTGTCATAACAAAAAAAGAAGACATTTCTGCATCTCTCTATTTGCAGTTATTTTACATCAGCTCTTTGTTTTCTTCGTTCATTCCTGCCCTTTTACTGTGGACAGGGTAAGACCGGGGCAGGAGCCGAACAGCTGAGGGTGGTGCCGTGCGGGGCTGCTCCCACGGGGAAGGTGGGGGACCGAGCTCCAGCTCCCCCCGACCCAAGGTGGTGGACTAGAGAGCACTAACAGGGCGCTGTGTAGTCCCTCGTAGCTCATCTCTACGTTGCCCCTGCCTAAGCTGAAGTAGCCTCACAGGTGTTATAAACCATTGACTTCTTCCAGTCCTTTCCCAGGGTCATAATAAGGGGGAGAAAAACCTGGTGCCTGTTTCCCCACTGGTGCCCGGCCGGGGCCTTGGCTGTGTGTGAGTGGCACTATGTGAGTGGGGGTGTTCGTGTTTAGCTTTGAAGGCTCATCCTCCTGCACACCGAAGAGAGAATTGTGCAGTTTTGTGTAGACGAGTGTTTAAAATTTTTGTTGGCTTAATGTAAACAGGTGTCGGAGATACTCTGACGTTAATGAGGGATTTCTACACCCACGTACAGCTTTACGACTGGCTGTGGAAGCCCAGAGGCCTAATGTGTCTTAAGCTGCAGAAGTACTGTAACAATCATTATTCTGTGTCAGGACAAAATTACCTTGTAGGAGCATTGCATAATGTCTGGTATATTAATCATGAGAGATATTTTTGCAGCACTCAATTATATTACGAAGGCTGGGTTATGTTCTGATCTTTCTAGTGGTCACGTGAAGTACTGAAGCCTCTATTATTTTATAATAAGTAATGCATATCCGACAGAATAATGCATTATGCACATCCTCTCCTATATGACTCTAAAGGTCAGCTAGTAACTTGAATATTTTTGTCCTCCAGAACATTTCACTTTAAAGGTTCATTAGAAAGACCGTCTTTCTCCTTTCAGTACGTTCTAACAGCAGGCTATCACTTACAGTACCAAGTTTTGACTATCTTACTTTATACAAAGTAAAATTGCATGAGCATGGCCATTGCACACATTCACTTACAGTTATCAATTTAAAAGCATTTCAGGATGAAACTAAACCAGCTTTTACTGGAAAGTATGACAAAGGAAGCAGCCCAAATGCTGCAATTTACTTTGGGTAGATGTCTCAAATTCAAATGTAATAACAGAGACCAACAGATACTGCCCTAATTTATAGATTCTGGCATTGCCAACAGGTGCTTAGTTCTTAGTCTGATTGCTGTTTCTTCCAAAAAACGTGCATGTAGACCTTTATTTTTAAAGTCTGGAACCCTGCAGTAAGCTTTAGTGACTGTCAAAAGCTGTATCTCATTTCAAATACATCAAACTCTTATGTTTAGTGGCGGAAAATATTCTTTCCAAAGGTTTTTATCTAAAGTATCTTATCCTATTTGAATTCCCAGGAAGGTTTGCTCATTTTCACAAATAGAAACTTACAGTTTAATTTATGCTTTTTTTAAATTACTATCCTATTCAGAATAACACATGCAGAAATGAAGAAAAGAAGCATGTTTTGCCTGTGTAAGTGATAGCATGTGCGTTGCATTTGTGAGCCATGGAAAACTTGTCCAAAACCGATTTGCCTGCTAACAGCTGATGGGAACCATGCGCATGAGGTCCAACTATGTTTAAAGAATCAGCTTAATTTTGAACATACAGATGCTACCCATATATGCAAAAGATAAGCTCACTGTTAAAGCTTTGCTCTAGAAGGTTGTTACTAGAAATTTGAAGGAGAAAATAAAACCTGTATATTAAAAGGCCAGCCTAGTAAAATGAATAAAAATGTAGGATTGGACCCAGTATAATTTCCTCTTGGTAAGAGCTCTGTCTCTGACCTTTGCTTTCTCAAATGTTTAGTGTTTAGATCTGAAGTGGCTGTTTCAAATGCTATATGCTTTCTCGGTCGTTGTTGGGAAGCTCCTATTTGATAGAGCTGAATTATTGTGATGGCTTAGCCTGGCAGAAAACTGGCTGGAGGATTTTGTGATAGCTTTGGGGCCAGACCCCAATCAACAGGCCATATGTTTAGATCCTTCTCCATAACAGATGACTGTGCGTACGCGCTCCCAGGTGCAATGTCATTGGGATTGTATTTGCAAACATAAACTAGTGACATTCAATTATGTTCATAGGCAATGTTGTAAAAGCCACAGAGGAAGTAATTTACAACACTAGCACAGTATGCAATTCTTTGCTTATAATCAATTTTTCATTATATAAGAATATGGTATACTATGTTCATATTTGTTTTTCTAATTTGTTGAAAGAGCTGATAATGTGTAAAGTTTGTCCCTTTCAAGCAACTGACATTTGAGAAAATAGAGGGACGAAATAAATTGCTAATAAAGCAATATCAATATATTGTTATGAAGTTTTAATTAGAAACAAAAGCCTAAACAACCAGTGTTTGGGCCAGTTCCTGAAATGCATCTTACTCTTTTTTTCTGTTGGAGCATGAGTAGCATTGCCCAAGCGAAGTGGAGCCTGCATTCACCAGACGGCCCATTGCAGGTTTGCCCTGTTCTCACTGGCAGTGCCTGGGGAAGGCGTTTAGTGAGCAGTTCCTGAAACAAAGCATTCATTGCTAATTTCCTCATACCACCTTTTGAGACATCAAGAGTTGGTTTTTACTAGGAATATAAAAGAGCTAAATTTCTATCACATGGGGACAAATGTTTTCTCGAGTAACAACCACTTTGTCATGAAAATGTCCATGTGTATCATGTGTGATGCATGTTTTATTATTGAATGTGAAATTACTGTCAGTGACTTGATTACCCCACAGCCCAAGTGCTTGGAACGTTAAAAGACACTTTGCTGGCTAGAGTTTGCAAAGTTTATTTTTAACTGGTTTGCTTTCTCTCCCAAGATAGAAAGATAGGTACTAGTGCCAATTGTGGTGATGATTATTCTACTGGAATTCGCCAAAAATTTTGGGGGGGCTTAGTGAACAATAACCAGGTGGGATTATTTCTGTGAGTATTCAGGTTAGGACCAATTTCTAGAGACTAATGACTCAATGGGCTCTTCAGTCCCATTTTAGCTGACTCTGGTAGTAAGGTATATTATCTCCTTTAAACTTGCAGGAAAGCCTTAGGTGAGGACCTTCTGTCATGGTGGGTATCTGATCATGGAATTAATATGTTTGACAAATCAAAAGTATTTTTGCAGCAATATTTTCTGCCACTGTGCAGTTAAAACAACAATTAATAAAAGTATCCTATTACTAATAAAATGATTACTTTAGTGGGTAGTAAATTTATTCTGCTACTCTGACTTTATTTAACAAGTGGATTTTCTCACTCTGCTCTTTTAACTTGGAGGACTCATGAGGCCCCTTAGAAGGTAATTCTGTTCAAGCGTGCATTATGTGTCTTAAAGAGTTAGTTGCTAGCAGAGTCCATTTATAAGCACTGTGGCTGCATTAGAGACCATATTCTGAAAATGACTTCAGCTGTAAGTTTGGAAGTGATACTATATGAGACAAGGAGATGTTCTAAGGGAGAAACATTACATATTGCATTCCAGCTTGAGGCTAATAAATGGCTATCATCATCTTGAAAAGGGTAGCACGATCTTGAAAAGCAGATATGCTCGTTCAGACAGTAGAGTATGCCCTCTATCACTTTTTTGCTTTTACATGGTGACTATTAAGCCCAACCAAATTGAAATGGTATAAAGAAAAATAAATCAAGTAATTTCTCACAACTAATAAGATATTTAATATTCCAGTGACAAACTTATATTAAATGTTCTCTCTCTTCTTTGCACTCTTATGTTTTTCAGGAGACTTGTGCATTAAAACTGGTACATTTTTACTAGGTATTATATCTAAACATATTAGATAAACTATCTAATTTCATCCCTCCAAATTTTATGTTTTCCCATCTGATGTAACAACGTTTAACCTAATTTTCAGTAGCACCAAAATATATTGTTACCCTTCTCTGATTTTTTTGTGAGGGAATGACAGAATTCAGGATTTGATAAATAGGTAGAGTGCTCAGGCCTGCTTAAATACGTTATGAAAATTGGGAAAATATATTATAAGGTAATTCTATAATGTCAAACAAGAAGATAATATATTAATATAAAATAATAGGAAATTATATTTGGCCCTCTATTTATGGACTGTACATATTACTAGTTAGTTATGTTTTGGCTTTAGTTCTTTATACAGTCTCTCTATCTTTTAGATTCTTTCAGAGTGAAATTTCTTTTGCATGAAACAGCATATCATTTATACAATTCATAGATTCAACAACAAATCATCTTGAGAGGATGATCTTTTCTATATATTCATGTTGGAAAGATCTACTGAACTTTCTGTTTCCATTGGAATAATCTTCTTATATCAAATAATAAATACAATATTCTTCTTAGAAAAAAAATAATTTCACATTTTGTGAAATCACATATTGCTTGTGTGTTTTCAGAGACTCCAACTGAAGACCAAGCCTAATGTACCAGCATGGTTTGTATCGTGGTGTGTTGATCCTGTGAGTTGTGTTCATCCTGACAGTTGAAATTGCTTCTAACTGGGACACAAACATGTAATGCCAACTGGGCAATAGTGATTTAATCAAGTATTAGACATGAACTGGACAAAAGATATGAAAGCTTTATTTGTCTTATGTTTGTTTTTTAACCACAAACACACTATTTCTCATCAAAAAAAAGAACAGTTCAAAACAGCAGACATATTTTCTGGGATTCGCACAAATATATATTATATGTACCTTCCTTGTATTTATAAGTTAGAATAAATTCTCTGTCAGTTTTAAGACAATAGTTGTAAAGCTCGGAGTTACCAGAATAAAGCATCATGTCTTGATAAAACATTTTCTATCCTGCAGCTTCACAGTGAACAGACAATCACTCTATTTAGTGGAGCTGAGTCTTTATTTCCCAGTTATAGTCAAGAAATTGGACAAGGCCAAGGAAACACAGGTTGAAAGCTGAGAGTAATTCAGTCCTTACCTTCGCTACTGAAATCTTGCTAGTCTTTGATTGCCATCTCATAGTATTTGAACTGGTCACTGACGAAATTAGATGTAGTAAAGCAAATTGAAGGCAGGTGCAGCTACTTATCATGTACGGGCATAGGCACCTCTTTGCTGAAAACATGCAAATTGAATTTGGAAGTAATAGTAGTGGCTCTGCAAACCATGGGATTAGTTAGATGTTTGACAGGGAAGAATGTATGTTCTCCACATTACTTGACCCATGTTCCAAGGGCAGTATTGAAACCATAATTCTACTCGGTGGAGCCATAGATCATTGAGAAGATGGTCTCATAAAGAAATTGTGTCAGACAAGGTCATCTTCCTCTTGTCCAACTTCCTGGCCAAATAAAATGCAACTCATAAAATGTTCGCTGCACATGCTCTTTAAATGTCTCTTCGTGCAAAAGACACTGATGACTGGAAAATTAATCACAGCAGTTTACTCAATGAATAGATGCTGAATAAATCTTTCTGCTTGTAGGATGACCGTGAACAAATAGCAAAGTCTTTAAAGTTAGCTTTTATTTGATATTTTCTGGATAATTTTAGAAGTAGCAAATCTATTCCTTTCTCACTTCTTCATATTCCATATTAAAGTTGTGCTGAATATTAGTTGCAAGCGAAACGTCTGTTATTGATTCCCCTGCAGATGAAGTATAACATTTGAAGTCAGGTGGGATTAGCGTACCTTAGTGTTGTGATAGATCTGCTGTTTACAGTATCCCTCATGCTACTACAGCAGCTAAAACCAGCTGCTCAGGAGTGCTTCACCAGCAGAAAAAATGCAGCGTGTGTGTCAGGGTACACCGCTGCCTTCTGCCCCGGTGACGGCAGCACTACCGGGGCTCGGCGGGGGCTGCCGCCTCCGGGTGTGTGTGCGAGGCACCTGCTGTTGCTGCTCTTGGGACCTTCCAGCCTTGTAACTTGGACACTCCTTCGCAGAAAATGCGTGCAGGCCATACATTTGTCAGGCCCAGAAAAGCTCAAACTTAATTGTCTTTGTGCTGCACATTTGAGAATGCGTGCCCCTGTCCCATTTGATTTTTCGTTTATGTCAGCTCTGGCCAGAGGGTTTAGAAATTCTGTTGTATTCTGTTCCCTCTAAAATATAGTGCTGTTTCACTGGACAGTTATGTATGCAGGTTTAAAATCAATTTTAATTCCGCATATTTTGATTTTTTAAGACCAAAAGTTGCCCAGCTGATGCGGTATAATTGATGGGTTTCTGTTTCAGTCTGCAAGAGCAGTGGCCAGGCAGGGTAGAGAGCTGTACCGTACCTGGGCGTTGAGGAGGGACAATTTTTTTCTTTCCTTTCTGTTCTTCAGGCTTCAGTTCAGAAGTACCTAACTCAGCCTGCTATGACTGAAAAAATTAAATCTAACTGAATAAACAACATAATAATGCCATCAAATATTTTCTTTCTAATCATCCATATAATTTCTATCTATTAAGATATCATAAACTCAAAACCCCTCCTTCAGGTGTTCTTACAGTTATAAGGGCTACTTCAGCACCCATCTTTACATTTTTGTTATAGAGCAAGTTTCGGAGTCTCCAAATAGGTAAATAATACATGATAAAATCTACTGAAGTATTGGAACCCTTGACTAGTACTTTGCTTTAAATATTAAACATTATTTTTGAAGTTGTTTGAACTATGTACACTTTCACACAACAATTTTCCTGTTAGAAGGGGAATATGCCATCCTCAGCCAGTTTTTATTTGATGTCCATGAATACTAATACTATGTAGAATCTCTTAACTGTAGTAGTTCAGGACAAACTATATGCAAGTTCTGTAATTATTTAATTCTGAATGAAGGGAAAGGAAAAACTTTTGAGCCAGAGTTGCATACTTTATGCCTCTAACTTGCTAATGCAACTGTCAAAATAATTTGCTTTTTTTTTTTTTATTGGAAGATAACTTAAACACCCCCAAGTTAAGCAGTTTAAATATAAACAGACAAATAGGCCTTTTGCAAGTAGTTTTTCATCTGCACTTTTTCATGAAATTTTGAAAAAAATTCCCAACTACAGAGCTTCATTTGATATTGGTAAAGGGACATGTAGAGCTTGCTCTATTCCCCTACCTAGTAGTCTGTCTTGGCCTCTGAAATTTGAGCATCTGTTCTTCTGGAAAACAGAGTTAGGACAAAAAAAAAAAAAAAAAGTGCTATAAAGAAACTTTCTGTAAGATATGTGGCTTAATAAAAACTGCATTTCAGCAGAGCACTACAGCAAACACATGCTGGGCCTCCAACCATCCCCTGTCTCTGAGTGCTTCAGTGACACAGTCGTTTAACTCGGGGATTTTATATGCATCCAGCAGAGGCTGTCTATTATAGTAGTTTTAGAAATTTCCTATTACAATATTAATTTTCTGCTGTGTCAGATCAAAATGGTTGGTTCTTCAACCATTTCTCAGACAAAATTCTTATTCTTTGGAAACTGGAAAAAGTCCAGAGCATAGTTTATTCATAGTTTGGAGCTGGATTCATTATTAGTTATATTTATAATCAACTTACAATATTTATGCAACAAGATTTATGGAAAACATATTAAGGAATGAATGGGCTTGGGGAAGGGTTGCCATTCCAAATGTAGCCCAAAGCCTTGGTTGAATGCAGTACATAGTGAAAATTAAGTTATTTTGTCTGTCAGATTTACATAAAATTAGGCTGAGTGCCAGCTAAGGGGAATATGGAGTACTTTGTTTCAGAAAAAGGAAAGAGGGATTGATTTAACTGATAGGAAGAAAGATAGCTATTTAATAAGATTGTAGATTCACCATAATGGGATATTTGTATGCATACTGATAGATTTAACAACTATTAATATGTTCTCTGTGGGATGGGCTTTACAGTTATGCTTCAGAACGCATTTATTTTTCTGTGCTGATTGCTGGTCTCATATTTTACAAAAGATTTATTCCATATGCCAGTTGTGTGGTGCTCAGATGCTGCACTGCTTGTGCATTATAAATAGTTAGAGTGTGTAGGAGAAGAAACTAAGTGGAGTCTGTGTCAGGGGATCCAGTACTAATGAAATTTGGTTTGGTATACTAAAATCCCAAAGAGAAATGGAATGCCAGTCCCAGCTTGCTCCAGTGTGTGTTGCATATATCCTGTACACCACCAATAAGGTTTTCATCATAGTTAATAGGATGCAAAAAAGCAAAAGGAAAAATCATTATGTGTGGGCCGTCATTATAAATAGGCATGGACTCACTCCCTCACATAGTGTGTCAGGTAGAGTTGATCCAAAAATGCTTCTGAAATTGGTGACTTAGACTGCTGCAACTGTCCTCGTTGCTAAGCAGAGCGTGTGCAGTGGATGTTGTGTGTAGACTCACTAGTAATGGAATTAAAACCTAGGAAAGAACACGTTTTGGGGTTTTTATTCTAGAAAATAATGACTTGATTAATGTGATCCTGCCTTTTAAGCCAACCACAGAGAATAGCAAATAGGTGATGCAAAGGAAAAAGCAAACTATTACGCAGAAGAAAATACTCAGCTGGGATGGAGTAGGAGGATTGAGCGAGAGAGACTGCTGCTCTGCAACAGAGTTACTCTAGGCTGAGCCAAATGGCTTGGCAGAAATACACACCCAGCTTTAGATATCTCTATGAAATTAATCCAAGAAAAGAGATGATATTTTGATTTCCATACAATAATTAATGATAACAAGGTTAAGGGAGCACAGAGACACCAAATACATGTTTTGTTTTAATAAATGATACTACCAGATCCCAAGCTGTTGGAACAACTTCCAGAATGCTCTGTCAGTAAAACCAGCTGGGGAGGGGGACTGTATCATTTGAATTATGAACAGGACATGAAATCTTTGCAACAGGACTGTCATCATCTGCCTCTGATGTGTACATTGCTGTACTTTTTCTCTATTTGGACTAATTTTATTTTTATTTTTCCAACAGGCACAGTATGGGTAAAAATGTTTGCATCATTCCTCTTCCTTCACTGCCCTTTTCCCTGAATAATCACAGAGGACCTATGGGTTACATGGAAGTAATACTTCTGTGACTAGAAGGAACGGACACAGGTAAAAAGACCAGTATGAATCTCTGCATTAAGATAAATTTATTAAAAAAACACCCACACACTTTATAAGAGAGCATGTGATCTCAAATTAAAGTATGATTCATTTGCATTATTTTAAGACTGAATTACTGAACTGAAGTATTTGTGTAACTTTATTATAAATATTTGAAATTAATCTTTTGGTAAAGCACTTTTAATTTTCTTTTGTTCTCATTATTTGGCCTGCTATCCCCCTCTGTGCCTCGTTGGCCTAGAAATGGCTTGCAGTGTCTATTCCTCTTGCTGCTGCTGCTCTGTTGAGTAGTACACTTGCTGCCCGACTTGTATAGTCTCTTCACAGCTCTTTTCATAACCAGTTCAATTATAGCATGCAGATTTTTTTTTTTTTTTCCTTGAGTAGCTTTTCTAATTTTGGAACTTTCAATCCCCAGCCAGCAGAGTAATGAAGACTCCTTGGTCTTGTAACTGATATTCAAAGTAAAAGAGTTTGCTAGCTATTTTATGTATTCACTGTGGGCAAAAACTCATCCCAAGCCAAAAGGCCTGTAAAAGGCCCCATCATTCCTAAAGCCTTCAGGGCCTAATTCGCCACTTCATTTTATGTCAGCATAACTCACGCTGGAGAAATACAACTGTGGATCAGTGAATTTAATTCAAATACTAAATCTTTACTGAGAGAGCTTTATGTGGGTCAAGCACAAGGAAAACAGGGAAACAAATTCTACTCTGTGAGCCCAGGTCCAAAGAGGGGTACTTCTGCATTACTTGCTAGTCTGGACTAACAGGGACTGTTACAATGTGCTATTTGCGTAGAAATTTGGGTCACTACGTATTTAATGGAGAATGTCTGACCTATTTCTAGCCTTTAACACCAGGCTGTGCTGGTCTGCCTTGAAAGCCTGAGGATGAAAAACATCCTCTGTGGTGCACAAAGCTGGAGAAACCCCTTTCATGCTGTTACTAGCCCTGCATTTAAGTGCATCATATATGAAGGTAAATAGTAAACATAAAGTATATCTTATGTGTACCCTTAATTGATACCAGCATGCAAGCTGGCTCTCAAAGTGAGAGATGGCTTTTTTCTAGGTGAACCCCTGGACCACTTTAGCAATTGATTGTATTACTTTTAAATTTCTTTACACAGATAGCAGTAGACAAGAATTTGGTCATATGAAAAGTTGCAGTATTGCTATAGCAACACCATTTACTGAATGTTCTGATTAAGGGAAATGAATAGCAGAATAATGTAATAGAGCTACGTATGAGCACTTTAAATAAATCTAAATAAAATAATAAACAGCAACCACAAACTGATACAGATAATAAACATTTTCAGTACCGCTAATGTAATTCAGAATGGACTAGCTTTGCAAAGATCGAAAATCCCTTCTTTTAGTGTTGTGGCATGGGGACAGGAGTGTATGATCAAAATTTGTTGCTGTCAAGGCTCTACAAGAAGTCTGCTGCACTTCTGAGTAGACTTTTATAATGTTTTATAAGCTGGATGGAAAGATATTACTTTTGTCTTTCCTAAATATTTTTCATAGACGTTGCAGAATATCTTGATAATTTGCATTAAATCATCTGCTGCAGTGGAGAGTGAGCTTTCTAATGTAGTTTTAGTTTATGAAACTGTTTCTGGAAAATGGGGGCTGAACAATCTGCAGAACACATTGCTCTATGAATAAGCAAGCACCGTGTCCTCACAGGATGCTTTTTACAGCAGCCCGGGGCTGTAAGTCAACGCAAATTATCAGGCAGGTACTAGCTAATGTTCTAAAGGGGAATATGGGGAGAATTAATACACTATATTTAAAAAAATAACAACTGAAATAGAAAATCCAGAAATAGGAAAAGCCATAGCTATATAATCAAACAAGTATATTAAGGGATTTAAATCTTGCAACATAATGGACACCTATATAACGAGTTGGTCCTGAGGTAAGGACTGTCACAGAAACCACTGAAAACATGTGGAAACAAGTGAGCACTCACCATGTTCCCATGAATTGAGTGAACTAGAAATTAGCAGGTATAAAGGCTGTTGGTATCCTGTTTACTGTCCATATGGGAGACCTGAAGGAAGGCATTGTCTGTTGAAAAGGGAAAGGGAAAGAAGAGCTGCTAAAATAACATCAGGCTATTTGGATTTCCCAAGAGTCAAGAAGACTCAGACTCCATGAGGTAGTTTGGAAAATGTATCCCAGCTGAGCCTTCAAATTACATTCATTCTCTCCTCTAATTAAGAAAGCTAAGTGTAACACAACAATAGATAAATTTAGGGCAGATGTTAAAAGGTAGGGAAGAAACAATCATTACTTTAGCATGGAAATAAATGACCATCTGTACACTAACAAGAACATATATCATTCATTTCAAGACCTACAAAGTAAACACAATGTGCAGAACTTAGGTGACACTTTCTTATAAACTTCAAAATATGCCACACGATGCTTGTATTTAATATAAAAATCAGGGACTATGTTGCCAATTAACACCTTCCTACTTAATCTAAGACAAACATTTGAACATTCTTTATCTAAAGCTATCCTGCCTAACACTATGCTGAGAATGCATCAAATAGATAAAAGATTAATTGCAAAATATCATTTGGGTGAGACTTAACAATTAAAATCATCGAATAATACAAACTGTGTCTACACAATCTGCAATATCCACTAATTGCTGTGAATTTTCCTGCATATTTGATTTAATGAAAAATAACTTCCCATAAGGACAGTCACCACTCTCTTTCAGGGCTAATACTTCTTTAAATGTTTGAGGTGATGCTGCTTTTTCAGAATTAGGGTAGGCCAAAGATTTTAGATCTTTAGTCTGATTACAAAGTGTCAAACCTCTGCCTGTTATCTTGGTAGAAATTGCAAGTTATTCATGTGAGAAGTTTGTCTATATCCAAAGCTATGTCTTCCAATTTATTTTCATCAATTTGTTTGTATTCTTGTGTCTTAGAACTGTCTTTTATTGAGTAGTGTTTCAAGCACCTTGTGCTAAGAAGATGGAGTAATTTCTGTGTACTTATCCATGAATTGGTCAGTCTAAAACGTTGCCAAATCTTACCTAGAATAACAAAATAGAACTGCAACTTTGACATCTGTACAGGAAAAGGTCTTCTCTGGCTTCACTGATGGGGCGGCTGGAGAAAAGAAAATGTCTCCACAGGTGGACAGCACATCAATGTTGGGCTTGAAACCACAGGTTCTGGGGAAATGAGAAAAGGTGGGAGAACTCACAAAGATGAGGAGGCGGCGGCCATGGACAGAAAAGAGTGGAGCATGTTTATGTAACAGTGAAGCCCAGCCATGGCTAGTAGAAGCCAGTCTGGGTAGTGAAAGAGGGGAAATTTGATGATTAGGGAAGTTGTGAGCTACAGAAAGAATGTTTGGATTCCTTACAGGGCACTGAATTGAAGCTAGAGATCTCTTCAAGGTAAGTGGGGAAAATAGGAAGGAATAGGGTACGGAGAAATTCTTTTGATTTGAGTGGATCTGTGCTCTCTCGTTTGCTACCTAAGCTATATTGGAACGAAAAACCTTTGAAAGGCACATGTGTGTCTGGATGTGGTTCAGCTCTGAGAGGTATACAAAAGCAGTAACTTTTTGGTACTGATTTTCTCAGAAAGGGTTTGCTTAAGCTCATGTCACATCTTGGAGATCAGTACTGATCCTCTGAACTTAGAATAGACAGTTT
This sequence comes from Phaethon lepturus, assembly GCF_000687285.1. Classification (NCBI taxonomy): domain Eukaryota; kingdom Metazoa; phylum Chordata; class Aves; order Phaethontiformes; family Phaethontidae; genus Phaethon; species Phaethon lepturus. The sequence goes on from NW_010548870.1 coordinate 63,268, forward strand.
TCTTGTGCTGGAGAGACTGGGGCCAGTCTCAGTAGTTAGAAGCAAAAGGACTTCAAAGAGCAGAGGACTATAGTGCCAGGTCCCAAACCTAGCCACCTGGAGGGCATTTAGGCAGGCAGAGCTCATTCAGACCAAGAATGATAATTCTTCCTGCCTCTGTGAAGGCCCTGCTTTCATGGTCTCATTAAGCAGCAATACCAGAGAAATCTTGCATCACTTTTGCAAATCCATAATCCTGGAGCCATGTAGGTATTATTTCACCTCTGGAAACAATAACCCAGTGGACTCTTTCCATCATCTAAATGCCTTTATTAACAAGGTGGTGTTCCAACCTTACTCCTCTCCTGGTTGTGAAAGCATAGGGTAATTTATGCTGTGGCCGCTGCATCTTTGTTGGCAGGTGAGGTGAATTCAGCCCTTATTTAAAGTAGGGTCCTGCAGAGCTGTGTATTCACATGGTCTAATGTAATGGGAGATGAACTGATTGAAATTCCCTCAAATCCCCATTGCTGCAGTAAATCCATGCCTATTCAGGCAGCTGGAGGTGTGACGTAAAGATGATTTTGCAGCACTTAAAGTCTCTTGATCCTGGTAGAGGCGGTGGGGAAAGCTGGAAGAGTGATCAACAGTGCAAAAGAACAAGGGCATGACTATGGATGTAGTCTCTGGTGTGTCTCTGGTGGGGGAGGATTATGTGTAGAAGTCAGCTCCATAATGCAAGTGTGAGCTTTGTTCATGTTGCAGAGGGTTACTTTGCTTTGTCGGTTTTTTAACATTTTAACCACTGTATTTGCTGGGATGATAAAAGACTCCTCACCTTCTGTCTTGTCATTCTTGGTTATCCTGTTCAGGAAAAGCCTTCGTATTTATAGGAAAGAGAGCAATTGCCAATATGGTAAGAGTTATCCTAAATCCCAGATTTTAGCAGTTCTCTGGTTTTGGCTTTGTAGCACGTTTTTCTATGTCCACGTAAATGATGAAGTGGAATTGCTATTTAAAACCCAGAAGAAAAATCTTATTTCTTAGAACAGTTAAAGGCTTAGTCTCAATGAATCAAAAAAAGTAGAAATCTTATTTTTCATTCTATTCTCTCACTTGCTTTTCTTGCTGCTCCTCATTACCCAGATTGCTGAACTCTTATTTGATGATAGAAAGATCTGTGACCTCACCAAAACAATTTTTGTTAACTCAAATCAATTATCTTGTGATACAAAGACTGAGACACATGTGCCATTGCTCATGTTCTGGGTCACCCTGCAAACATCTGATTATGATTTGATAAACAAAACCATTCCTCCAGTGAATTTTTGATGAAGAGGCTATGAAGAAAGCTGGACAAAACTGTGGAATTTAACTGCTTTTTAACCCCCTTTTAATGATAAATTATGGTACTAAAGAAGGGCTAATCACTTAAAAAATGAGAAAGAAATAAACAATTTAAAGAGTGAGTTTCTATTTTATTAGTAAAAGTAATGTGTTAGAATGTCTGTAAATATATTCTTTGATTGGTTTTCACTCTGGCAAAGGAGCAATTTAATATACCGACTGCTTTCTTCATGTGAGTGAGTAGGATGATGGACGTATTTCCTGATCCTCTTTAAAATAAAGGTGATTCCTTTACTTTAAATATAATTCCTATCAGGTTTAATGATTAAAAAAAAAATCAGTATAACCTGCATATGTATTTCTAGAACGTTACTGTATTCTGAAATAGAATTTTATTCCATGTATTTTTCCTAAGTGTCAGTCTCCTCAGACATCTTTATATTGTTTGCATATTTGGTTTCTCTATTCCCCTCCTAAATATACACCTTCTTGATGATTTTATCTCTTCACTTACCTATTTCCTTCGTTTACTTTTGTATTAGCATTTTTGTTCCCAGGAGTGGGAATGGTAGTAGATAACGGGGCTTGTGTCTCATATTTCTTGTAAATGCCTCTCATTTGTGAGCAGAGCATCTAAAGCATACATTCCATGGAATGAATTAGTGCATTGTGAACTATATGTAAGGATTACCTGTTACATGTTCTTTATTCTGAAAGCTTGCTTTCCTCTCCTTACTGTGGCTTTCATTATTTTAGTACAAGAAATCCACACTCAGGTGTATTGTCTATAATTTACTAAGTGGGGCAAATATATAGTGCACGCAAAAAACACATGGAAATTTTTCTGTTCATTGAGAAGAGTTGTATGTTTACTCGCTATGAACTAGTTGGTTACTTAGACAAGTGCTTTGAAATTGGGTTACTCTATCTCTTAGCATATTAATGTGTACCATAGATGCAGCCCAACAGAAAGCATAGCAGAATTATCTGTGCTTTTAGTGTGGAAACTGCAGAAACGTGTCTTTCTTTGTGTTGTACTCATTCTCTCCTGTTATGATCTGGTATTCTCAAGCAGTTAGTACTTGCAAAATGACTCAAATGGCAGTTTTTCCATATGACGTGCTACCTCTTTGCAGCTCTGTAGAATACTTTACACCAGCCAGCACACTGGTGCTGTAGCTGAGACTGTAAGCAGTTTTACAGGTTTTCTGTAGACATTTATTACAGCTGTGACACTAGATTGATGGACTGTTTCCATCTTGTTCTCTGTCAATTGTACACTGAAAGGAGAAGTGACAATGTGATGGATGCGTGATAGTGCCACCGTAGGGAGAGAGCTACTGCAATAACAGTGGTTTAAACCCTAAAGTGCCTTTAACTTCATGCAGTTGCCTTTAATTTATTTTAATCTAAAACCTAACAAAATCTAACACCATAGAATAGAGAGGTGGGGAGGATAGTGGGTTTGTAAAGCATTGTGAAAACAGTTGGCAGTCATTCTTGGAGGTCCAATTAGGGCAATTCAGTACTTTAAAGGAAGAAGTCCTCCAGGAAGCTTTCAAAGCAGAGAATATTGTTATGCTCTAGACAAAGTCAAAGGTTAGCTTGGCTAGAAAGAAGATGTACTTTCCACTGAGGGAGAAGGGGAAGAAGGGCTTGCTCTTTCACAGCAGGGAATACCCAGGTCTTGCCTGAGGAACAAGATGAACTTGCCAGGGAGCAGGCTTTTGGAGGCTGTGTCAAAAGGAATGCTCTCTGAGACAAGCCAGCGTTTCCTTTGAACACGTAAAGGTTTAAGGTTTATTTACTGTTTCAAAGAACTAGTGGTGTCTTCTCTAGAGACGAGAGAAAGTAAGAGAGAATACTTGCAGCGCTGTTTTAACCTTTGAAATGCCATCGATGATTTCACTAAATTGATGGCTTATTTCGCAGCACAAAGGGAGAGGTCCAGGGTCCAGGAGAGATGCCAAGACTGTGTATGCAGTCTTGTATGTGCTTCATCTGTATTGTGGTCTGGATGGTGATAAAGCGAAGAGACTAGTGTGGGAGTGAGCAGGGAGAGGCTGGCTGCTAAAGGTCTCTAGTGTGGATGTTCAGCACTCAGCCTCACATCTTCTGTTATCCCAGATGGGATAGACCAGGACCAGGTTGATGGAGAAAGAAACCTGTTAAATTAACAACAGCCTGCTAGGAAGATTCTAGGGGCTCATTCCTATCTAACCAGCTGCATTATTAAATCCCTCTGTTATAGTTTCAGAGCACATTGTTCTCAGGTGCAATCCTGAGAGCTGGTTGCTAGAACAGAGTAAATGCTACAAGACAGTGCTACTTGAATTTTAAAACTGATTTTGTTCTACTTTTTTCTTGTTCTTTTGACATACTTCCTGCTCTTATTTTGGGGCATAGTTTAGCCTCTGCTGAAAGACAGTGTAACAGAAAAAGTGATCTCTAAGAGGAATAGCAAAGGAAGTGGCCAGTTTGAAGTGAATGCTGGGGATGATGTTACAACTCGGAATGTGAGCATATGGTGAAAATTTTACTCTGAGGCACCCTAATCAGAAAACTGAAGTCTAATGTGAGTGGTATAGTCACAATCCTCTTGACTGATTCTTATTTTGTATATTAAACAAACATATGCATACAGGCAACACCATTAAGGATTTGAAACTGCTGAATAATACAGGTCAGTAAATATTTTTTGATTTTTTGTGATCAGCTTGTAAATAGAGAAGACCATGAATTAATTGGATTTGCCAGTCATTAAAGATTATTAACTTAAATTCTTAAGGTGTTTTAGGATCATGCCTTCTAATTATTAGTAGCACAAACAGATTTTTCTAATAAAAATATACTTCACAACATAAGATTTGGAGATGGCAATATAATAAGCATGGATTTTACCTATATAGGTGGACTTTTATTTGAATGCAAATCAATCAAGTTCAGTTCTAGTTTCAGCAGAATCAGTTCAGCTGAAGTTAGTAGAACAGTACCTCCTTTTATCAGACCTGTACTTACCTCGGTATGACTGAGTACATAGATGCCTTCAATAAAAGATGAGGTGCACATCCAGGGTCTTTGAATACTGTTGACAAAAAGTGGAATCGATCTTGAATCAAGTTGATGTTGAAGTGAGATCTTGAAGACATGCAGGGATCATAAGCCTTTGATAGCACAGTTAATAAAGGAGCAGAGGGTAATGAATCTTAGTGTTTCAGAGCTGATGACATGGAAAAAAAGCTAAGGTGTACAGCTACTACAGTAGTGTGAATCCTCAAATCTTCAAAGCCTTTTTTCTTTCTGGATCATACTACTATGACATAAATTGGCCAAGTGGCCTTTTTTGACCTACAGGACTACCAGGCATCATTTCGGTTGTGGATTACTAGAAGAGGCCTTGTCACAGCATCTAGGATTTTACTTGGTAATGAAGATATTCACATATATACAGTGTCAGGATTAGAATAAAACTATTCCCCTGAGCAAGTATTTTCATTAATCTGGATGCTTTCCCTTATTTCTGCTTCTTAAATTTAAGTGCAATGCCTTTAATATTGTAACAGGATACAATAGGATGTTGTGATCCATTTTAAATGAGATTCCATGAAGGAGTCATAGCTTTTTACTTTCCCAGAAGTTATTTGTACTGTTTTTTTTATGGCGTGGTATTTATTGAACAATTATAAACATGTTCTGTATCAATATTCACAACAATAAAACGTTAATGGGAAGGGAATGAAAGAGGTGCTGAGTCATTAGCTACAGAGAGAAACAGATAATAAAAATTACGTCAATTAACAGATGAAAAGGAAATATGGGGAAACTTCTAGACTGAAAAGGTATTAAAACCAACAGAGTTTCCATACTTATTTAGTCAGCCTAAGCAAAAGTGAGCTGGTGTAGCACCACTGAAGTCAGTAACAATATTACAGTGTATGCTAACCGAGAAACTTAACCAGTGTTCATAAAGTAAGGAAGGACTTAATATAATCCTAGTTCACCATAACCTGAGTTTGGTGGGTATGCGTTTTAATGGATAGGATAAAAGCAATCATGCAGGAAATACTCTTTCTCTCTGAGAAACTACATATTCTTTCCATCCACTTTTCTTATGTTCCCAAGGACTGCCGTGTAGCCTGTAACTGACATAATAGTGTCAACAATAATGAATGTAACTCACCTGTTGATTTAATTCTTCTCATTCCTTTTGGATTTATCTTCTGGAAAATGCTTTGCATTCCAAGGTTTGTCTTTAGCATTTTAATTTCAAGTATGTGACAATGATAAACAATGCTCAGGTGATAGGAATACTGGTACAGGTTAAGTGCATTTTTTGGCCTGTGAGATTTTAATTTCTTTAGGTCCAACTGTTCCATAAGGATTTTTATCTTTAAATTACTGATAAACAACCTTGACTTACCACAACATTTCTTTATACTTTGTAGTGGAGGGTATATCCGCATCTGACTATACCTGCATCGTACTGACTTCTTGCTTTTATAAAATTCTGGGTGTCCTTGCATATCATGAATGTCTGACATTCAGGATAAGGAGTGTAAATCCCTGCATAATTAGGCTCAAAAAGTTTAAAAATCATCCAGTCAACCTGGAAACGATGCACCTGAGAAGTCTAGTTACCTCTAAACACCAAAATTTAAAAAGGAGCCAACAGGGGATTGGGTTAACTGTTTAAAAGGAAAAGTCAAAGAATTACCTTCACCTTTGCCACAGAGATTCAACTAGAATTAGCAGGACTCTATGGGTATTGGGAGAGAAAGATTAGTCACTAAACAGTATTTTAGTTTGAATGTGTGTTTAACAATTCTAGACACAGAAATCTGCTACGCAACATGTTATTAAGATGAGTTTTTAATAGGAATTGATTGGGTTCCTTTTTCTTTTGTAAGAGTCCAAGTAATAAAAATTGAAAATTACATTGAGATTACCAACGAGACTGAGAAACTTAAGTTTTTTTGTACCAAAAAGATGGACGCTAGAGAATAACCTGCTTTTGAACAGAAAATTGAGAGTCTGATGTGTAATAAACAGCTTAGTACAGTCTAGGACAGAGTCAAATCTGTTTGCTAAGGGAAGAGATGTTTACTATACATGTAAATGGAGTACTTCAGTTTTGTTCAAATAGTAAGCATATCATTAATGATAGATAAGGTGTATCTATCAAGGACAGGTATAGTGTCATTTACAGTGAAAATTCAGTTGGCACTATTTTTCTTATTCCTATGCTAAACAAGGTAGCATGCTGCTCCGGTGATCTGCTCTCCCAGCATTAGTCTTGATTCATTTTCTTGCAGTTTTCTACTATCGAAGTTGCAGGGTGAAAAAACATGAGTCAAAACTTTGTTTCCTTTGTACAAGCAGAATTTGACTGTAACAAAAAAGTTTCTGTCCAAGAAGATTATGGTAAAAAGGGTTTTATAATGAAGTATTTTCCACTTTAGTCCTTAGGAATCAGACATGATTGGAGAAGCATTGAGGCAACCTGAAAGCAAAGGTGAAGATGTGTCCTGTGACGCTGTGGAATCCCCCTTACCTATTAATTGGTTTATGACCTCAAGACCCCTCTGTCTAATCTACAAATCAATAGCAAAAGAAACTTTGTCGTATTCTTGTGCTGTATTGCCTAAAAGCTGTCCCCCAAAATCTCTAAAATTAGTAGTTGCATCACTTAGTTACTTCAAAGTTTGGTGTTTTTTCACTCCACAGATCACAGTGCAAACAACTGCATTTGCCTGTGCAAGAATACAGATAGCCTCTATATTTTTAATATTTTTTTAAGGTATAGAGTAGATGCTATTCTTTATGTTGCATCATCAAGAAATAATATTGATAGATTGCACATTTCTTGAGCAACAATGTTATCCCAATTAATATAATTGCAACAAAACATAGAACATTGAATTCCTATAGAAATTTTAGCAATGAGAGCCTCTTGACTTTTTGGAACTAGGATCAGTTTGCAGCTCTATCAATCAGAAAGCAAGCAGTCTTTTAAACTTTGGACTGGAACATATTTGGTACCAAAATCACTAAGAAACAATAAACATCAAACAATCCTATCTTTTGAAGTCACTTTTCAGAGTAGTGGCATTTTAAGAGAACACTGTAGAACCTCCAACATTCAAATATACTTTAGAGTAAGCAAATACACAGGAAATGTCACCCAAATACTAAAGGCATAGAGCATCTCCAGACCATACAGACACTTAGTGTTCCCATTATTTGTTTTTGAATTGAAAGGATTTTTGAAAGTGAACTATATTTTTTCCTTGTAAATACAAAGTTCCCACAGTCATAACAAACTTGCTTTATAGGTAAGAATTTGCAGGATGAACTTCCTCTACAAATGTTTGTTATATATTCTGCAAAGCTAAAAATCCTTTTTGGTGTTCATAGGTGAAATCCTTCTGGAAATGTGAGAAGTCAAATGCTATGATTCTAATTTTAAAACTTGCCGCTCAAATACATTTTTACTTGACTTTACTTGATGTATTAGAGAAAGTTTCTGGCATAAGCTGCAATGTATTAAATTTCATGTGTGTTGATTTCGTTTTGCAGGAAAGTGTGAAATTCGGAATTAGTATTAGGAATATTAAAAGTTAGCAATGAAGAGACACAATTAAAGTGCTGATCATCAACTCCCACTGGCCTTAAGATGAAAATATTGAATTTTCTCCCACATGCTAACTGTACAGCAAGCTAATCAGTGTAGTATAGGCACCTTATTATACTGCAGTGATCAAGAATGTTTGTGTGGTAGTTATGAGACTTGCTCTTTTGGGATGAGAGACATCAAAGATTGCACAATTTAATTTATAGCATCTAAAAACACTGGAGTGGTGTTATATATTTGTTCTAGCAGACACATAACACACTGCTATGATATTCCTTAAATTCCACTGGTGTTCAAAATAGTCAAAGAAGGTAAGTGGTTTGTTATCACTGACATAAATGTTTATCTCATGGTGACAAATGTATGAGGAGTGCAGAGTGAGCGCGTAATTTTAGCTGCTATCCCCAAGCATGTCAGTACTTTTCTTATCTCTTGAAGGCCCCTAATGAATGACTCCTGCTGGCAGGGGAACCCACACTTGAGCTGTTTGCTTTGCTCTAACTGGCCATTTCTAAGACGTTCCTTACCAAAGGGGTCTGGCCCAAATCCCACGTCTCTGTAAAGGCGCCTTTTTCTGATTTAGGCTCTATTCATTGGATATATATGAAAACATACTGAATTGTCTTTTAATCCACATGGTATTATGGGTAAATTTAAGAGAATGGCACTTCCTCTGCATTGAAGCAAGCATTAACATTTGTTTCCTGCATTCTCTTTGATTCCATGAGCAGAAGCTCCATGAATGCCTGCTGCTAACAGGTATCAAGTGAATATTTGGTAGAAAGCACTTAAAAGGAAAGGGCAGTTGGTTTATTCAGCCAGTCAATTAGCCATATGCCATTTTTTCTTTTAACATTTCTGTTGCTGTAATTCATGTTCTAGGCAAAAAAATTCTCTGATCAAAATTAAATCATAATCTAAGTTCTGAATACTGTCAGCAAATAAAGCGTGCTTCTTCAGTTCAAATGTGTAACAGTGTGATAAGGACCATTAATCCAAATGGGTCAGTTCTTCAAAGCCATCAATTCTAACACTTTGTATTATGAAAACGTGGTACTTATGAATATGGTCTGTTCGGGGGAAAAGGAGACAGGCAGTTTGTTTCATACATGCATCACAAATATAATGAGATTTATATCATCTATATATTTACTGCTGCCTAATATTTTGACTTTTCTAGAACCATTATGTGTTGCTAGTCTACTTCATCCATCAGCACATGTGTCTACTTTGAACCTGCTTTTCCCTTTTTACAAGAAACAGAGCGGAACAAAATTTTTCAACTCTTAACATTTCCAATAAGAAATACAGTTTTGGCTACACCCAAATTTTTAATAAAAACATGTTTATTTTCATAAAACGGCACATTGGGAATTTATAAAAAAACCACTATACAGTATTTTTATCTATTTTGACTTCTATTTGAAAAAAAACCTTTCAACATTTAATTTTGTTTAATAAAGTAATAACAGGTTCTGAACACTTAAGTAAAACACTATTCACCCTGAAACAATTTTTGATTTTTCAGAATTTTCAGTGGTCCTTACTTTTTCTTATTTTGTGTCATCATTCTAATATGGATAATAATACTGTCATTCCTGTCAGAGCTGAGGAATTAATTTTGTCATGGACATGAGCTGATAATGAAACTGGGAGAATAAAGTCTGGGAAGTCTCATTCTTCTGATAATCTCTTTCTCTCCTTTTTTTTTAAGCATATGCTTCAGAAGGGAGATTTTTAAGCAGAACTATAGCTCTAAGTTGATTGTACAGTTGTATGTAATTTTGAAACATTTTGCTTGATTATTCAGATGCTAACAGTAAATGTTAATAATTAAATGAATGCATTTAGGACTACAGTTTCTTATGAAAAGAAATTAGTTAGTATTTTTGAGATATCTCCTCCAACATTATCCTAAACTATATTCAAGTCTGTCATGCTGCTAGAGTACATTGGAATCCTATGTACTGTGCATTTCTCCACAGCAGTTTCACTGTGTTTTTACTGAAAACTGCCATGTTTTAGAAGGAATTAATAGCAGTGCTAGTTAAGTGTTTGCAAACAATGGTTCTCTACAGCCGTCTTTTATCGGGCTCTTTCATATTTTTTTCATCCTAAAAGTATATAAATTCCTGCTTCTTCCACTAAGTTGCTATCCAGAAAAACAGTTTATGGTTGAGGATTCAACCAAATGGTTAAACATATCCCCCAGTCCTATGACACCCAATCAATTGTCAGTAGAATTCCTCAAAAAAAATCTCAGTGGCAGAAAAAAAAGCTCATTGTAATATCTTCTTTTTTGCCTAAAACACTTCATTATTCATAGGAGTATATGGCCTGCATATAGAACTTGGCTTAGGCATGCTCCTTCCACACTTGGGTCTCTAGTGAGCTGTTAAAACGGTCTTAGCGCATTCACAAGGCTTTTCATTACAGTCTAGTCCAGTAATAGAAATGATCAATCTATATCATGATCAAATGACAGGGCATGTAAAGCTTGCCTCTGTTTAACCAGTTGCTGTCATGTGTGGGGTTTTATCTGCTAGCTACATCTTGAATAAGTTTGTGTTGGGGCACGCTGCATTCTTCTTAGATGTTTTTCAGAAGTTCTTTTACAAGGCTGTGGAAATAGGAACAGCTTTTTTTTTTCCTCCCTTATGAAATTATGTTGGATTTTGCTTTTTTCCTATTGGATCTTTAACATGTGGAGACTAAATGTGTATCCAATGCTGGAGATATTTACAAAGCTATCATTTTCCATACTAAGTTGACTGTCTAGGTCAGTCATGCCTATACCCTGCTCGCTGGCATGCACTTAACTATTTGTATTGACATTTAGGGTCTGCATTATATTAATGGCTTATGATTACCTTCTAAGATTGTTACATGTAAGGGAGTTTGTCCTCCAAAGGTGGTACTTCTATGACTATGTTGGTTTTGCAGATTCCTGTGCTTGCTGAGAAAGACATGAGTAATGATTCAGAATTACATATAACCTGATAAGCTGTCAGTGACAGATATACATTACATGTGCTAGCAGTAGTCCAGATGTCAGTGTTATAGGATACCATTCTCCCTTCAGCAGTCCTTAATTGAGATTCAGCTTTGTTTTCTAGATTTTATGAAGGTCTTCAAAATTACTGGAACACAGTTATTTGAAACTGGAGGCTGTATTTTTGATGTTGCACATTCTCTACTAAACCCATTTTATTTATGTAGGAGTTCTGTAAAATAATGTAAATGACTTCTAATTCTTCACTCTCCAGATAGGCGTATTTTGGTGAAAGGGGTCCAGCTTCCCAAGACTATCATAGTGATGATATTTTTTAAATTTCTTAAGATTTACTCTGGAAAAGTATGAGGCCTGTGAGGAGAGAAGTAAACCAACCCTCATTCATAATGCATGACCTCTCTTTTTAGCTCTATTTGTTCTTTTTCCTCCCTGTCCTTCTCATTTAAAAAATGATAACAAAGGTGCTTAAAGATAGGAAGGGTGTTCTGCTGGTGAAGGCACAAGAGCCTGGAGTTCAGAAAAGACTGAACTGACTTTCCTACCCTGCTCTTCCAGAGGCATTGAGGATATTTGGGGAATATGAGTTAATTTGGTGTTTCCATCTCTGTATCCAAAAAAAATGGATTCTCTCTCAGGAATCATATTGTACGTAAGCAGCCAATAAGCACTAGCTGGCTTTTATATCCAGTGATTAAATTTATGACACAAATGGAAAATATTATCCGCTTTTACAAATCATGGCCAAATATAAAGTATCATTTGCTAACAAGAGGGCTTTGTCTGAGTTAAAAGAACTCAGTAGTAATCTTATAATGTGATTTCTGTGTTACAATGCTGAACATGTGTAGCTGATTCTACCATTTCCTATGAAGTGGTTCTCTTTTCTGACAGTAAAAGTAACAAGAGGCTTTACAGTCATGAAGAAAGTGAATTGGTTCTGATTTATATGAGACTTCATTGCCTTTTCACTGTAAAACTCTATCGTAATGATGAGATTCCAAGATAATACAACCATATACCCACCATTCAGTACAGTATTAGAGTATTCTGTGCTCAGAGTTTATGTAATTTATTTGCATCTATTTAATTTTTCTCTTTTTTTCTTACTCACTCCTGGTCAAGTTGAGTTGTGGTTATCTTTGAAAACTGGGATGCTTTTAGGCACTTAAATGGGGTTTAAGTTGAAGTACAAAAGTTTGAAAATTATTTCGTTATCATAATAGTATGTTGTAACTCTAAATGTGGAGAAGCCAAGTTTGAATTGCATAAAGTCATAATTGCTTATGGCAGTAAAACATCAAAGTATACAATATCTGCTATGAGATTCATTAAAGAAACAGAAATTGTAGGATTAAAGTTGACACCTGCTTTCTGCTGGCAAGGGAATTCACTCAGACTTGAGTAGAAAGGTGTCTGTTGATCCTCAGCATATAAAACCAACTGATTATTTGAGATTTGGTCCCTTTCTGCTTTTCATAGAAATGAAACTCGCAAAAGAGTTTAGAGCTGCCCTGGAGAGACCACAGTGACAGGTATCCTACAGGCAAACACCAGCTTTTCCTCAGCTAACATTCCTCTGGAAAGACAAAGCTCACTTGATGTTTTAGATCACTAAAGCTAATATTAAAAAGCTTCCACAGACAGTTTTTTCTCCTCTGATTATTTTTCTTCCAGTAGACTATTGGTAGTTTTCTGGTTTGTGTGGAGTTTTTTGTGCATTTTTTTGGTTGTGTTTTGTTTTGTTCTGTTTGTTTGTTTTAAACAGTATTAATGCAAACCTGGTTATGCTAAAAATATGGTTACATACTACCTGTGCACTACTGATGAGCTATGTAGTGTAAAAAAAATTAAAATCCTGACATTATTCAATAGCAATATTGATTCAAAAAGGTTCAAAGCAAGTAACTTCTTGCAATACCCTTCCGTGATGCATTTGAGACGTGGAGGGGCAATAACTTCGTAGAGCAGCAGAAGCTGCAAAGACACCATGCCCAAACAGGCTGGCAACAAAAGTTGCATGTTCTGCATCTTGGTAGGGTCCTTTTACAGTGTGTAGCAAAGGCACTGAAAGAAGTTTATCTTAAATTTAATGATGTTTTGTTTCTAATGTGCTTTTACTAGGAACTTCCTTATCCTGCTCTCTGTGGGGTAGACATGCCAGCAGATAAAATTCTATCATTGTTCACTTTCTAAAGCATGCCTGGGATACATAAATGACTACATTTTGATTTTTTTTTTTAATAGTCAAAGCTAATGCCAACAGAAATCTAAACTCAATATGTGTTCACTGATTCATCTTGAAAACTTTCATGAATTTATCCCTGATACTCATCCTTTGTGTACTTGATAGAATTTTGCTGGAAGAGAATGAATTCTGCCAAGCTGGGGGTTAAAAACAGAGCCCAATTCACCTTTCCTGCACTCTGCTTGTCATCATGACATTTGATTGTCTTTGCAGGCTAAAGAGAAGGAAGAAACTTAGTCTTTGCCACCTTTGCCATGAGGTACATCAGAAAGGAGGCATTTTGAAATTCAATCATTGTTCTTGAAATGAGAGTTGATGGTCTGTAATTTGAGTAGAAGAACAGTATAGAAATGGGGGTATAAAAGTGAGTATATCATACTCTCCATAGATCTTGGAAGTTTCCCGTTGAACAATAAAGAGGAGCACTGGGACTAGATTAAAAAAAAAAAAAAAAAAAGGAGGAAAAAAAAGAAAAAAAAAAAGAAAAAATGCTCAAGGGGATAGACCTACCTCAGTGTGATTCATTGATTTAGACACAGCTATATATGTCAGGTAACAATGAAATGTTGAGACAGCTGAGATTGTTCACTTAGTGAAGTCAATTCCTTAGTAAGTGTTAGTGGTATTGAAATGAAGTGTTAAAGAATTAGTTAGCTGACTGTGAAAAAAAATGAATAGGTCTTTCAAATTACCTAATGGAAAGCTAAAGGCATTAGCTCCCAACCAGGGAGTATTAAAGGCCTTGTGCTGCATTCATTGACACGAATGGAATGACTATGAATCAAGCTCTACTACAGAAGATAAACAGCTTTCTGATAAATACGTTTGGAAAGAATCCACTGTTGTGCATTTCAAGCTTCCCTAAAGCAGAAAGAGTTCGTGTGTGCTTAGACTGCCAGGCACATTGCTACTTTTATTAATCTCTGCACTATAATAATTAAAGATCATCAGTAGTGTGTGTAGAATTTTAAGAGTAAAATGAGTTTGGTGCTTTTAAAAAGCTTGGACCTTAATTGAATACTACATTTCTCCAACACATTGTAGCAATGAGACTTCTGATATGTCCATACTTCTGAAGGATTTGCTCACTAGAAAGTGGTGGAGCTATAGCTAGAGTTCTCAACTTGCAGAGATTTACATCACACAGAAAAATCTTTGTTTGTCTCTCCCTCTTTCTGTGAGAGAGGTTGTGAGCTGGGGGCTGAAAGGCAAACATTGCTTTTGAGTCACAGAACAGGTAGATTAGAGCCTTTTATTAAGAATGGCTTCAGTGCTTTCAACTGATAAAATTTGGAACTTGGCTCTGCCAGCTGAAAACTCAGGGAGAATAAAATATTGTCTGGAGTCATGGAAACTAATAAATCCTCCCCTGACAATATTTAACAGGTTGGCAGAGGGGATAAAATTACCTTTCATAAAAATCCTGTGCAGATGGTAAAGCTATGGGAATTAAGACTGGATCAAAATTCTCTAAGAACATCAAATCATGGAAATCATAGATTGATTAAGTTGGTGTGGAAATTGCTTCTGCCTTAAGATTCTCTAAGGACTTGTTCAGATATTTTGGTTAGTTGATAAATCATCTAGTGATTTTCAACATGTTCTATGTTTTGATACTTTGTCTTAAAAACACACATTTTTAAGAGTTATCTCTTTACCTTGTACACTGCCTGATTTTGTAAGTATTATGTATGCAGCATGTAAAGGGAACTCAACAATTGAGTGATTTCTTGGACTGTACCTTTTCAAGCAATTAGGCACATATTCTGACCCCTGCATTGGTATTGGGTCCCATTGTATGGAAGAACTTTTGAGACAGAGGCCTTGGTCTTTAGCGGTAGTCCTTTCTTAAGTTACTTAAGAGATGGCATGCAACATCTTTCTAGTTCCTATACCAAGAGGGTAAGGGACACAGACAAAGGCTTTGGCTTCTCTAAGGATACTTATGCCACCGGATAAAAAAATCCTTGATGAACCTTAATCCTAAATTATGCTATTTTCATGCACAGTCATCTTAACTGTAATTGCGTGGGTAGAATTCTTATTTGAACATAAATAAGAGCCCTGGATTATTAGCACATTTAGAGACTGTGACACTCCATGTGACAGTGGTGCAAAGGAAAATGGTTTAAGAAAATAAAGGGCTTTAATTTAAAATTGTATCAGAGGGGACCTGGCTGATAGGTGTCCTAAAATTTTATCAGCTACTTCTTCAGTGGCAACTTCACACCTTATACGCGTTCAATTTTGTGTTGAGTTGCAAAAAATTGGGAACAGCTGAGGGAATTCAGTGTCTGACTTTACAGTACAAATTGTGCATAACTGTAGACCAAATCCACGTTCTTTTGATTCTACACTCTTATTCTTCTCTTTCTTCAATACTTTCCTGAACCTATTTCAAAAAGAATGGTGTGCCTTTTTAAAAGACCAAATATATATTGACATTTGATTTGGGATGGAGTCAGTTTGGAATATAAACAATTTGGAAGTGTTAAGATGCTTGGAGGCATTTTCATTATATTGCTCTAATATTTGGGCCACATAAAGGTCAGCAGAGAAAAATAACAGTTGGAAAACAAAAGAGAGAAAGTATTTCAAGAAAAGTGAAAGAAAATTAATAATTTTCTGTGAGATATAGATTTGCAGAGACTGATTAAAAAAATGTTTGTGGGTGTTTTTTTTTAAATTGCCTATTCTACCAAAATGTTGTATATTGTTATAATGAAATACTTGTACAAAGCAAAATTTTCATGATTTATGGTGTTTACTTTTTGCATATCTCAGGTTAACAATGAAAGCAGTCTATGCAGTTGCTCTTGGGCTTAAAGTCAGCTCTTATTTAGTATCAACAGTCTATCAACTAATAAAAGCTACAATGTTTGATTTACAAACCCTCCAGGAGAAAGATTGTGTTTGTTAAAAAGGACCTTTTCCACTGCTGTTAAAAGAATCACAGAAATATTTGCTGTTTGCTTTAGGTTTATACATCTGGCCTCAGTTTCCTATCAAATATTTGCACTTTTGAGGTAAAAATTGCTGGTTTCTGTCAGCAGTGCACATATCAACAAAGGAAAACAAGAACAGTAGTGGGAGTGGAAGACTTTGATCTTTCACATTTTTCTCTCCAACTGCTGATGGTGATTTTTGACCCCCATGTGTTAAAAAGGTCAAGGAATCTGCTGCTAAGTTCATTCCAGGTGTCCTCAGATTGACAACAGATTTGTTTTATGGGGCACTGAAAACGGACAGACAAAAGACGTTTGGTCTGAGGTAGCACAGGAGGGTGAGAGCGAGGAAGGAATGCTTGTGTGCGCAGCATGCTTAAAACAGCAGTAAAGCACTAGAGGAATCTAGTAAGAGCAGCAGTGATGGCCAGCGGTAGAGTCCCTGTCAACTAGAAAATCAGTTTTGTGAATAGATATTATTTAATAAATACCAAATATTGTTCATAATGATATTGCAGTTTTTTTACAAAGTAAGCCAATTACAGGGAAAGAAGAGAAAAAATAAAGTAATGCATATTCTGGGTCAGGAATTACCCGGCGGCTAGAGACATGCTACATCTTCTTTTTTTCTTAGTCTGAAAAAATGTCCTCCATGTAAACACCTTTGCTGCTGCTGCAGCAGCTGAACGATTCCTACCATGTATTATCTTTAACACATTAAATTAGTCACATCAATAAAATGAAGTAACAGTATTTCACTAATAATAGCCACTTGAAATCTTACATTACAGGAATAGTCTTTTTTCTCTCTAAAAAGGTGATTTCATGCAATGTTGACAGTACATCAACTGTAAACCTTTTAAGTTTTGCTTTACAAGGTGCAGCTGTTGGTGCAAGACATTTTAGACCTGTCAAATTAATGATTCTTTGGTCACTTTCCAAGATATTTAGTACTCACACTTATTAGAGCCTTGTTCGTGCAGACTTTGAGCCCATGTGACTTTGCTACAGTGTGCAAAATCACTGAAACTAAGCTTAAGAGTACTTTTAAAAGATCACAGTTTTCAATTGTAATTCTAGACTCCTGTTTATAATATAGGAATATCACTGGCATAAATATTTTAATCTTTTTTTTTTCATAAAAATCAGAGTGTGATAACACTGAGGGGTATTGATAAGCAGGTATTATTTATATATATCACAGTATTTTTGAAGCTTTGTTGTGGTAAGCGCTTTTCCCAGTGCAGCAGGTTGCCTTAAATGGATGCAACAGTAAGTACATGGGTAAGTCTGTTGAAGCGTGTGCACTTTAGCAGGACTGAAGTCAAAGTGAAAAACATGCCTTTGCTGGAGAATACCCAAAGGCAATGCAGAGAAAAAATAAAGGAAAAAAATCTTATTATACTCATTTTAGTCATAGCAAGTAGATACACAGAGGTTAAACTACTTGCCTCAGGCCATAATGAAAGACTGTGAAATAGTCAGGAGCTCAACCCAATTTCTTTTATCAATCCAGTCTTAAGCATGAGTTATCCTTCCTTTCAGAGCAAAATTGTCTTATGTAATTTTTGACAATGTCAGAGTATGGTATTTCCCTGTTGTAAAGACTCATGAGTTACGTTCTGTTCTGTTGGAAATTTGTAGGAACTTGCTGCTACTCAGAAATTGTGGAGAAGTTGGTGGTTTAGTGTGTAACTGAATTAATTAGGCTAGAGCAATTGCCAAGAAGTAAAAACTCAAAGCTATCAAGAAACTGTAGGTGTGTAGAATTGTGTGTGTATGTCTGCATGGAAGAGGGAGGCAGCTTTCCAGTTGTACTTTGTATGTATTTCTATATTTCTTTAGGTTTATTTATTTGAAGCACTTACATGTAAATCTGGCTTGTGTGATTGTATAGAATACAAATCATACTGCTCACAGTCTCATTTACGTATTTGCTTACCTAATGTTTGTTGACAAATCACCAATTTACCTAATACTTAGTAAAAATGCAAAATACCCCAAACTCAGAAATTCCTTCAAATGTAAAATAAATGGGACAAGCCAGAAAAGAAAGAGGAATTTTTCTGTCTGTTGGTAAAAGTCCTATATCAACTTGTATCTGTTTTGGAGCTGGGTGCTCATGTGCCAGCTCTTTTCCTGCTTGCTCCCTGTGAAATGCTTGGTTTCTCTTGGGCAGGTTCAGTCTGTGCCACTACTGTGATAGTTCTTGTTCACTCTGCAGTGGGGTTTTCAGGGGTAAAGTGGCTTTCTCATGCTCACAACCATTGACTCACCTAATTAATTGGGCACTCCTTTTCTTTCTGGAGGAACCAGAGAAACTGCGCATTTTCTGTTGTGCCAGGCAGTTAATTACATCTCCTTCAAATGTTGCCTGTGTACTTAATGCTATGAATATTTCACTAGCAATGTATAGAGAAAGAAAATGGAAGATAGTGATGTGTCCTGAAAAGTAATGTTAAATTGTCGCTAAAGTCTTTACAAGTTTGAATTCCTTAAATATAATTACCCTGTCTTCTTAATATGGTCCAAAATTGTTTCTCTTTTTTAATCTCTGTGCTCAGCCCTGTGTTTTGACATAATACGTATATGCTCTCTGCCTTTCTAATTTTGAAAACTAAAGATCAAATCAGTGTCATTGAAAGATACTCACCAATCTAGTTATTTAAAACAAAGGACTTGCTTTGTCACTAACTACCCCACTCTAATTGCACTTAAAATTAAGTCTATCATTGAAGAATCTGGCTTAGAATGTAAATCAAAAATCTCCATTCGTACTTACCATGACATTTGGTCAATAGACAGATTCCATGGATTTTCCTCCAAAGATAACAAATCCAGAATGTTAGACAAAGCTTCTCCTTCAATATAAGTAAGTGAAAGGCCTTTGAAGTCGATGACACTGTGTGTAGTTTCTGCTCAGCTATTAAAAACTTTTGCTAAGTATTTATTCTCGGTCATGTGAGCAAAGGCATTTTGCCTCTTGACAAATCTCTGAAGTAAATTTTGTTGCCCAGCTGGCTCAAGCTGGAATATTTGATTGTGCCTTTTGTCCCTAAATAAACATAAGCTAGCTATGTTTGTGAGACTTAACAATTCCTATTGAATGTATTAATGAACTGGTCTTTGGCAGTCTCCCCAGGCTTTTGACAGTCAAAGGTTGTTTAGATAAAGGCAGTATTGGTGAGAAAAAATCAATATGAATTTAATATGGAATTATGAATTTAGCCTGTTAAACTTGCCTGTCATGTTAACTTTTCACTTTTAAAGTGCTTCAGATCTTTTCTCCACTAAAAACAAGTAGTCGTATCTTAGTAGCTTTATCAAACGGCACACACAGTTTGTTTTCTTTTTTTTTTTAACTTCATTCCATTGTCTTCCAGATATTAGCACTGACAGAGCTTTTAGGGCACAAGAGACCCTAAAATATATCACTGTCTCTCTCAGAAAACAGAGTACTTGAAAGAAATATTGAGATTAATTTCAACTGCCTGTAAATAATGGAACATGGAGCTTCAATCTTTGTTTTTTTCCCCTAATTTCTTGTCCCCAAATGGTATTTGTTTAGAGTACAGTTTCCTGCATGATAGCCCACACTAAATAGGAAGGTTTTTGACTCCTACTGAGAAAATAAAGCCAAACAACTTGCTGTCTCAGCTGAGGTTTTTATTCAGGTCATGTTTCAGATCATTTCTAGAAATACTCTTATTTGGTTAAAATTGAAGCTTTGGCTGTAAGAACGGGGGTCCTCTTGTGCCTGTTCTGTCTTTGCCTGAACCTGGAGCGAAAATACTCCAGTTGACTTTAATGGAAGTGACTTTAATTAGATCAGACCATACTAAATGCGCAGATGCATTCAGAAAGCAGAATGTTTTCCCGTAATTGCTCTATACTCGGCAGTTATAAATATGTTCATAAAGTAGCTTAGACTGATGGAAGCTGATGAGATTCTGAGCGATGTAATTATATACTTTTGCCATCTAGTACTACCAAAAAATGTTTATCTGGGTTTTTTCTTGTCTGTATTAATATGCTGTAGAAGTAAATAAAAATCCCTGCAGCAGTGGAAAGCATAATCATCCTGATTGTTTATTCTGAAAATCCCATTCACTTAAAGGGCAGGCAGTCTTGTCTTGAGTAGCAACACTGAGCAGATGCTTTTGTTGTAATAGCCAGAGAGGAATTTGGACTGTAAAAATTGTATTTTTAATAGCAATGCAGCAATTTTGGCATAACAAACTTCATAGTGCTTTCCATGCATGTGTATTCTTGGACAGCTCATGGTGCAATCATTACAGGTACTATTTTACAACGGTCTAGGTGATTTCTGGACATAATAACACTTCTGAGCCTTATGTGCAACCATATGCCCCTGCCCCCATTTTAGAATCACTAGTGTAATTGCTGTGACTGGTCCTATCAAGCATAACACATACTGATATTAATCATCATTCTTTTGCCTGTCTCCCTCTGGGGTTACTCTTCTGCATCTCAGCTTGCTTACTCCTTAATTGTATCTGGGGGTCCCAGATTTTCCTTTCCTTTCTCAGTTTTAGTCATTAGATCATTACCGCTCTGCAGACAGACTCAGCCTGCATTACCTTTATTGGCTTTTTGCCAGACATCTACTATTATGGTTTAGATAATGTTCAGGTAACCCATACTAAACACTATATTTCCAGAGCTTGGACTAAAAGCAATTTTACAAACTCACTCAAGATCTCTAGCAAGCTAAATGGAAAAAAATTCAGTAAACCATCACCTTCTATAAATAATTATAACTGTCTTTTGAAATTCACTGACAAATGTGGCAACATAATAATATAAAACCAGAAAAGGTCCCTAAATAACAGTCAGGTGTACTATAATGCAGCCATCAGAATAAACTTACTAACCTGGAAGTTTCTAATATAACTCCATCCACAAGATGTGCTGGGCAAGAGGGGTAGAAGAGGGGAAAAGGGTGACTGCAGGAAACATTTTTCATCTAAACTTTGCGTATGAGCCAAAAGATTTTTTTGCATTCTGGCTGCTGGGAAGTGTCTTTCCTTTCTTACAGTCCATAGGGAAAAAGAGCTGTGCTCCTCATGACAGATTATAAACAGTCTTTGAAAATGAATTTTGCCCAGGCAGCCCTGTTGATGCACCCACAGGGATAGGGAGCAGTCCCTGCTTGACAGAGAGGATGGCTAGAAGCGCTCACCGCAATCTTCTACCATCGCAGGCTGCTGCTTTCCCAAGAACGACGAAAATAGACTTCCCTGCATCCCAGCATCTACGGATTATGTCAGATAACAGAAATGGTTTATGCACTTTTGACCAATTGCCAAATTGTTACTGATGCACTTGATTTTCTCATGCTAACTTAATTTATAGTGAACAACTGTAACAGAAGAAGGCTTTCATGAAGTCAAACTAATAACCAACCAGTTTGCAAGTATATAAATTGGACCTCAGGTAAACCGCACAGCGCCAGTCACAGGGAGGCCACTGAGGGAGTGCAGGCAGCTTATAGGGCAACAGTGGTTTTTAGAAGATAGTGATAACTTCCTCTTGTGTAATTCATACCTGCACACAACCTGCCTTCGATGGAGTATGCTGGCATTTGGCACCTAATAGTGTCCTTGTGCCTGTTGTTCATGCTTGAGCTCTGAATTGCCACCTCGCACGATGACCCTCCCATCACTTCTGCTCTGTGTCTTCCAGGACACTGCTCACTCCCCACTGCCAGGCAGGGATTCTCTGTAGATTATTAAGCCCCCAAAGGAACGTTGGCTGAAAACAAAAATAATAAACAGAGATGATTTTAAAACTAGACCACTTCCCGCTGCTTTAAAAAAGATAAATGGCGAGACTTCTCGTTGTAATCTGTTCAAGCTTCCTCCTTATCTCTTGGCTTTTATCTCATGAAAGAGCCAAGCCCCAAATATTCGTATCTAGCTTCCTGAAGCTCAGCTCCTCAATTGATGTGTGACTAAAAGAGAACTGACTTTCAGTTCAGTATTGAGCACCTGTAGCTCCCACTAGCTTCACTGGGAGCCCTTTGTACACATCTTTTGGGATAATTGGGCCCTCGGAGATTCTAGCATTGCATCAGGGCACCTTTTCTTCCACATGGAAGGCACAGTAAATCGGTACTTACAGGCATGGCCAGGAGGTGTCCCTGTCTGTGGCACAGTGCCCTCAACCTGCAATTTCAAGGGTTCTTATCAAGCCCAACAAACTCTAACAATGAATAAAGGGAGGAAAATTCTACCCCTAAAGATTTTGGGTGGGCTTTTTGGGTATTTTATTTTTCTTCCTTTCACTTTCCAATCAGGCACACATTTTTATGCAGCTCTTTTCTCAAAGCATCTTCCTGCCTCATAGACACTGATGCTGTATATGAGCTTCCAAATTTTCTGTAATGGAGGAAGGAAAACCTGCAATCCGGCAGATTCACAGTAGTTTCAGATTGCTTCATTCTATCACAACCAAATCACATTGCCTGCTATCGTGCTCTCCTCTCACTTGGTGCAGAATTTTTTGGCATTTTCCCAATGCAAGTCCTTACCTAACCTGTTCATATTATTATGACTTCTCTGTGTTTGCTTTTAATTTGTGGATAATATTCTTTCCGTTTTGTGGACTCTTCTCTCTGAATTTGGGAAATTAAACAGGGTTTCAAATGCAGCTTGATTGACTGGAGTAAATTTGGACATACAACTTGAGAAAAATATTAAATTAACAATAACTAATAGTTATTGTCACACTTGGGAGAGATTTTAAGTCTTTTAGAGGGATGCTTTAGTAGCATGGTGTTGTCTGTTCTCAGCTGCCAAGGTATTTAACAGAAGATTTACCAGTATGACTTTAAATTATTATAATGTTAGTGAAACAAGATTACCACACTGGGAGGGAGTAGCAGAGAAGTCTATTTCACATGCAGGAGGCTATGAAAAATGTACTGCTGTATTTAAGGGATGAACAAAAGGCTGCAAGCAGAGAGAAAAGAGGATATTTAATGTCTCAGCTAAACAGCCATCAAAAGACAACAGGTACATGGACCCACCTTTGTGCTAAAAAGCAGAAAATACGTAGGCTCTGAAAAGCGTCATCCTGAGCTCTCGGAAATAGGCCTCACTTCAAATGCCTGTTAAATACGATTCTGAACAACGGGGACATCAAACTTAACTTACTTAGTCAGGAGAAGGTTAAGAGTGAGAGTTCTCACAGTCTGTATATTGTCCTGTTTTGTGTTACCGTGACAGAGGATTTTGAGGATTGAGCTGCATTACTCAATTATTTTTTTCTCTTGTATGGATGTCTCAGACTTAAAATCGGGCTACTGCCTGTGAATTAATTTCATGTGATGTTAGGGGAGGACAAGAGGCATTTTTTGTTGGATAAGAGAAGGAGCAAACACTAGGTGTGTTCCCAGAATTGATCAGTGAGATCCCTGCACTGAATGGGATTGCAGTCAAAGGCTGTAGCTGCATGAGCTGCTCCAGTCCTGTGAACTGCTGTGTCTTCATTGGGCTCCGCTGAGGTCCATGGAGAGACCAACCTGATCAGACTCCTTAGGCAAAATTGCAGAAGAGGGAGAATGTGCCTTATCCCTCCTCTTTCCTTACAGAGAGTTAGATTTTTATCGCTGTGCATTTTGGAAAAGGTATGTTTTAAGACAGGCCGTGGCAGTTTTGTACCATGTAGAATCAATTGTTAGAAAGCGTGTGTTGATTTTTTGGAGAAGCCAGACCACTGGCTGACATGAAAGGATCAATGTCAGATGGTTGGATGATGAGGTTTTGACAATTGTTTTTACATCAGCGCTTGCCCTAAAGGAAGAGAGGGAAATTCCTTCTTCCTTACCATGGTCTGAACAAGCCACTAGACACTTGTGGCAGATTGTATATTGATCCATGCTTTAACGTTATCGGTTGTTGATTCTCTGAGGTGAGGGAAGGCCCATCTACATATTTCTATCTCTTCCTCTTCTGCTACAGTGCAAACACCTCTCAGCATGTCAGCACAGCACCACAGTTGCTTTTCTGCTTTGCAACAAAACCTATGGGCTTTAAGTAGCGGGTAGTAGTAGCGAGGCGGGGACGCTGGCACGGGGGGCTTGAGTGTCACAGCCGCTTCCCGGGAGGAGCCACGGGCCAAATTCTGCCTCTCACGCAGGCCGCCACGGGAAGGGTGCAAGGGGGCACAGACCCACATCAGGGGCTGCATTTGGCTCCTGGTGACGAGCGGTAATTTCAGAACAATTCACATTGCTGTGGGCCTTATGAAATGGTGTCACGGGCTCGCTCTTGTATTGCAAACAATTATATACAAAATTAATATACAATAGTAAGTAATGACTGATAGTCACCACTAGACTTCCGTATTCAGGTTCTGGTCAAGTAATTAAGTTTACCTGTTTTTTAATAGTGAAAAGACTGGTAGTAGCTTCATCTAGGCTGTAGGAAATGGCAGCAGACTGAAAATGGACTGAAGGCAGGGTGAGGACAGTCGAGGTGGAAGTGATGCTGGGTTGGTGATAGGCCTTACTTTAACAAAAGCAGCAGAAAGCAGTCTAAGAGCTAGGAGAATTCAGTGTGGCTGTGCGGGATCTTTCACAGTGCTAAGCTGAGGCAGGAAGCTTGGAGACTCAACAGCAAATAGCTTGAATAAAAATGAATTATTGCTGCAGAGTAGGGACATGGTGCCCACTCCTCAAGAATCTCAGGTGAGACATGAAACTATGAAAATTACCTTTGGAAATTGTGAGACACATAGAAATACCTGGAAAAGGTGACTGCTCTAAAATTTATGTGTCATCTTCTTAAGGGGAGAATCTGACAGGGAGAAAAAAGGTTTATAATACAGAGCTGGTTTCTATGAAGGAACTACAAACAACCCATTATTAACTACAATTAATCACATAACTTTTGAAAAAATCCAGCTACTTGTAAGTAGGTAGCTAATTATGTGGGTATCCATGACCTGCAGCTTACAGATCTGTGTGTGTAACGTATTTTTCAGTTTAGCAGCCAGACTAAAAAATGGTAAAAACCCCAAACAAAACAACAATAGATTACTGAGGTGATGAACTTTTCTACTGATATTTCATTAACACCTCTGCACGATGTGGGAAGCAAAGACTTACTCTCTCTTTCCC